>NW_022106084.1:1424004-1431575 GCF_000313985.2 Echinops telfairi
TGGGGTTAAATCAGAAAGAATTACACCAGGTAACATTAATCAAATGCTTCTATTTCAGTTACTGTTACATTCATTAATAATGAAGAGTTTATAATTCCCTTACCTCATAGACCTTATAATTTACTAAAGAATACATGTTCTCTATAAATAGAGAGAACCACTGAACATATATTTTATCACCATACACATACGAGAAAACGTAATTCTTGAAATTAGTAGTGTAAATATGAAATTAATATTAGTATCTTGAAATATGATCATGTATGTTTTCTGGCTTCAAGTTTATTTAAGTTTCTCTTGCCTGTTGTTAGCCCATATTATTCCATAAAAATTAGAGAATCAACTTGTCAAATTTAACAGAAAACAAAATCTTCATGGATTTAAATATTAGTGTATTCATATTATGAATAAAATGACCCCTTAAAAATGTCTTCAAGTTATAAACATATCCTAGCTCTTCATTAAATTAAATATTCTTTAATATCTCCTGTTTATGCATATATTTCATTATAGAATATTATGAATCTTCTGTTAGATTTATTTTAAATCTTAAACTGCTATAGCATATGGTAATTTACTAAACTTGCTATATTTTAAATACCTCTAATTATTAATATATTACATTTCATATATTGATCTAGAGTCTAAGGAACATGTTAAATTTATTCAATTCGTCTAGTCTATATCTTTGTACTGCCTTAATTAATGTTCTGTATTTTGACTCTTGGGGTTCTAATACCCTTTGCAATGACAACATCGAAACTTACAGGCAAAATTCATGATTAAAGGATTTATTAAGGAAGTTAACAAGTTATAATGCCCAGAGTAGTTGTTTACTAGGACATCTTACCAAGTTTCAGGTCTGCTAATTAATGTCCAAAGGGGCATACCACTGTGCGATAAGCCTCAATCCAAAAGCATTCAGCTCAAGTTCTATGATCAGAAAACCTAGCTCCCTGGATGGAGGACCCAGAGCTACCCTGCTCCAGTAATCCTCAACCCAAGACACTCAGCTCCTCTTCTGTGTCTAACTTCCCCAAGTAAGAGTCACTCCAATCCTCTAGCCATCCTCCTCAACAAAAGCACTTACCTTAATTTGCCCTATGGATTGGGAAGTCCGTCACTCTGCTCCCTGCTCAGGCTCCTGACCTGCCGCTGCTTCTCGGACAGTATAGCTCTCATCTGGCTCGAGGAGATTCACTGCTAAGGGGCCTGGGGTCCACTCCTGGCTCTTTCTGGTAATCTTATTTTGTTTGTATATAGTCACTTTATTTTTAGGTAATTTTCCTTTCCTTTAAATCATTTTGATTCTGTTTTCTATT
The DNA here is from genome assembly GCF_000313985.2 of Echinops telfairi. Lineage (NCBI taxonomy): Eukaryota > Metazoa > Chordata > Mammalia > Afrosoricida > Tenrecidae > Echinops > Echinops telfairi. The sequence continues at coordinate 1,425,327 of NW_022106084.1, forward strand.
TGTTTATTTCTCTGGATTTTTTCCTCTGTATTTATTTATTTATTTTGCTATGCTTTGTCTGACGTCTTGAAATTAAAGTTTATCACCAATTAACATTTTTTACATTTCTTGGGAAAAAATCCTTAATGACTATCGATTTCTTTTTAAATAGAGCTTCATTCTCTGCCTCAAGATTTAATATGTTGTATTTTCCATACCATTCAGCGCTATATCTTTTTCAATTTTCTGTCTTTTAAACCTAGTCTGCTTGTATGTCTAAGCAGCATCAATTTTAAGCAGCATATTCTTTATTTTATGTTACTCCAACTTTAGACAATCTATTTGAAGTGGAAAATGTAACTTATTTATGTTTTTTTAATATAAATATATTTCAATTAAATTACCAGTTTATTTAATTATATTTACTATATATTTTATTTTTGTCTACATTATTTCTTTGAAAATGAAGTTTTTGTTTCCCATTTACTACTGATATTCTTTAAAAGACTTCAAATAAGTATGCAATGATTACCTAATCCCTTAATAATCTAACATAAATCAATATGTGTTTTCTCTTATGCCAAGAAATACCATCCCTAAGATATTTGACTTAAGATACTCTCTCAACTAACATGCTATTATATTGTCCACTATTTTAGTTATACCTTATGTTTTAAGTCTTACAATGCATATCAATAATTATTGTTTTGAGGTAATTTTTTAATGAATTGAGTGAAGGTTTACAAAGATGATTATCAGTTTAAAACTGAGCAATTCATATACATTCTGTTCACCTAATTCACTGAAGTTCCAGAAACGTGCCATCATTTATTTCATCACTGTGTTCAGAGCAAAGGTGCGGGTCTCAGGCCAAAGGCTGCTGCAAGGAAACTAACTGTGAGAGAGAACAGAGGGGTAGCACTGAGAGTGCGGGCCTGTCAGGCAGAAACCAGGCCGGCTTGCTGGTCCCAGATGGGAAGACCAAGGCACCACATGCATGAGAAGCTGAGCCCTAGAGAAAGGCTTGGCTGCTGGCTGAGGGGAGGTGTTGCCGTGGACCAATGACTATATCCTTGTTACTGTTTTGTCATAACTATTTAACCCCCTATGAAACCCTATACTTGTGAGTATTGTCTTTGAGTTCTGTGTGGCCATTACAGTGAATTAGTGAACCAGCATAGAAGTAGAATGCCTTGGGGAGAGTGGTTGGTGTCAGAATAAGGTTAAAAACCGGCGGAAGGTAAGTATGCTATCCCCTGCCTGGTGGCCACAGGGAAGCCAAAGCAGATCAGAGATGGCTCCCCTATATAATTTACTACAAGAAATTTCCTGTTTGAAGACTATTCCTGTTCTTAATGACTCCCTGCCCTCCCATGAATGCACACATGCCATCTCACATTGTAACAATTGAAATGATCACTTCTTCCTCCTATGCAAAGTCCTACAGTGTCGTTCAAGTCCAAGTGTTGAGCAGTCTACACGAGGTGGGACCTCAAATAATAGTTTTTGCTTCTTTACCTCTTGTTTCATTTTTGATAAGTTGATCTATTCTTTTCCCTCAAATATTGCATATTCTTTCACACTCTGAACACTGACAAATTCGGATTCTTGTACCTGAGCTTCTTATTTTGTCACTAATTCGCCCAGTAAACCAACTCCCATGCTGCTCTTCCTCGGAATGTCCCTATGTCAAGGTAGTCGTTCAGGTCACAGTCCATTTAGCTAGTCATTCCCTTTACTTTAAATAATATACTTATTGTATGTTGTAATTTTGGTCTATAACTCCTCCTCCTCCCCCCCAAAATCCCATATTTGTTGTCATGGAGTTTATTGAGAGTTATAACAATCCTAAGCACAGAGATAACTGTCTGATGAAGTTTCCAAGACTGTAATCTCCACGGAAGCAGTTTGACATAACTTTCTCCTGTACAGCAGCTGGTGAGTTCAAATGGCTGACCTTTGGGACTAGTGGCCAAGTCTTTTAACCTTGCATCACCACAAATTCTGAATTATTACACCGCAGTTGCTAAATATTTATTCATGTAATGTATGTAGACTCTATAAACTACATGACCAAAGGAACCGACTACATGTAGCTTGCAAGTAAAAGTCCTAATCTCAAAATTTTAAATATTTAATAATGATTAAATACACTTGTATCTAGATTTAAGAGTATGTATTTCTATTACTATGCATACATGAGTAGCCGGGTGCGACAGTAGTGAAATGTATGGATGATAACTGAAAAATCAGCTATTGGAATTCATCAGCAGCCACTGATAGGTGTGTCAGTCTGCCTCCCTAAAGTCTCCAGCCTATAAACCACACGCAGCATGTCTACTCTGCCCTGTAAGAATTTACTCTAGGACACGGAATTTAAATTTGTTAGTGTTTTATGTATATGGTGAAGCAATAAAGCTCAGAAAACCATGCATCAGATATTTCAGAAAGAGGGTGGGGAAACAGCATATATTGTGAAAAAACTAATCCATTCAAATTCAGTTCTCAGTAGAATCTTTAACACAGTTTACTGTTTGCTATACTTAAACATTGGCTATATCAATGCCCTTACAAGAGCAAATGTCAAACTATAGCAATATTAATTCTTTAGAACCAAGCTCATTTTGGATCCCTATTTTATAATACTGGTATTTCAGATTTGGAGGGAAGATAGGAGAACCTTCATGTTTTAATGGGCTTCTGATTGGGTTTTTAAACCCACGGTCAGCATTTTGAAAGCACTAATCTTGCTCTGTGGGAGAAAGATGAAGTGTTCTACTCCTGTAAAGATATACAGATTCAGAACCTGCCCATGCAGTTGGACTCGATCCTATAGGGTCCGTCTATTTTAGAACAGACTCCACGGTGGTGAATGTAGCTTGGTTTGCCATTGTCATCAGGAGTTCTGTTCACTAGTAATCCTTTCATTGACACGTTTCCTTTCAGAGGGGAAACCACTGGAGTACAATCACAAAACTCAGAGGAAGGACATCAAGTCTAATTCAAAAGTACTCGTGTAGAGTGCTTCTATGATTTCATTCTTACAATGAAAAGATCTGGAATGTGTCCAATGAGTAAGAGCTTTAAACTCCCAGAAATACACGAGGAACAAAATTCAAAGCAATTACCCTTAAATTGATTTTATCCAAATAAGCGTTAGAATGTCTTCGGTAAAATGAAATTCCTTAATTCTGAATCTGACTAACATTTTCCCAATTTTAGAATACAATATGTAGGCTATATTTACAATGTAATATCTTGTGCCTGTACATTTTATAATAGTGAAAACCATTTGGGGTGCTAACCACAAGGTCAGCAGTTTGAAACCACCATCTGCTCCAGGCCCAGAAAACAGGGCTTTCTAGTCCCATAAAGACACACACTCTCAGAAACCCACGGGAGCAACTCTGCTCTTCCCTACAAGGTTTCTATGGGCTGTGTTCTACTCCATGAGAGTGATTTTGGATGAAATGAAATATATTTCCCAGTTTTAAATGTAAAATCATGATCAATATTGGATAAATCATTTTTTAACATTTTAACTATTGTAACAACCAAAGGGGCCATGTCCTCTACTGTGAAGGATAGGTTTTTGTGTCAACTAGGCTGGGCCAGGACCCTCAATAGTTTATGTTTAACATAATGCAAATAGTCGTGTGTGTAGCAAGACAACCCTTAGACAGGTTGCAGCCTGATGCTGCTGTGGAAAGCTTGCCCCTCTCCCTGCTTGTTGGTGTGCTTCCTGCCTCTGCCACTTCTACTAAGATTTTCTGTCTTGAGCCAATAGCCTGCTATAGTGTTTTGTCTCTTGCTTCCTTGTTCCTTAGCCTTAAGAGCTGGTGAGTTAAGACAGGCCTGCAGCTTAGCCTCTGACTCACAAACCTGACTCAGGGTGGGCTTGCATGCCCTGTGGCACCGTGGGCTGCTCTCTTGATACACACACATGTAAATGTCACTGGTTTGCTTCTCTAGAGAACCCAGCCTAACACACCCACTTAGGAATGAGATGCAGTTAGAATTTTGAGCCAAATTATATTATACATTTCATAAGCTAGAAAGACCTTGTTCAATTATTGATGTAAAAGAAAAGAGGTAGGTAAAATAGATTATTTTCTGGCTTACACGATTGCACAAATTTCTTCCTTAAATGTACACAATTTTGGAATTTACCTTTATAAAGTTCACCCATTTATATTTATGTATCTGGGATCACTATGAGTCAGCACCATCTAAACAGCAATGAACTATTCAAATAAGAATGCAGTATCCAGATTGGATAAAGTTTCAGTAAAAACCTATGATATGTAGATGACAAAATCTTGCTTGCACAAAATCACATTTAAAAAAGTATAATCGGTTCCTTATAATCCGTTATAAGGATCTACATATAATGAACAATGTGGAAGTGGGTGAAGAGAGACATCAGACAGTGTAAGATATGACAAAATAATCATAATTTATAAATGATCAAGGGTTCATGAGGGAAGGGGGAGCAAGGAGGGACGGGGGAAAAAGGAGGAGCTGATACCAAGGGCTTAAGTAGAAAGCAAATGTTTTGAAAATGATGAGGGCAAGAAATCTCCTTGGCATACAATGGATGTATGTATGGATTGTGATAAGAGTTGTATGAGCCCCTAATAAGATGATTAAATATATATATATATATATATAAATCCTCACAATTGTTCCAATAAGAAATGTGATGTTAAACAGAGAAAGCATGAACATTTTTAAAGTTTTTATTCTCCATTGATCTACAATCAAGGCCCATGAAAGCAAAATTCAAGAGATTAAGTGACATCTTACTTTGGACAAATATGCTGCAAAATACCTGTTTAAAGTGTTAAACAGCAAAAATTGTACTTTGATAAGTAAAGTGCTCCTGATCCAAAACAAGGTTTTGTGATTGCGCCATATTCATGCAAAGGGAAGGTAAAGGAGTTGACACATTTGAATTACGGTGTTGATGAAAACGATTCACAGTTCCTGGGACGGTCTGAAAGACATACACATCTGTCTTAGCAAAAGTACAGCCACAAAGTTACCTACAGGTGGGGATGGTGATGTTTTATTTCAGCTACTTTGTACAGAGCAAGAGCCCGTGTAGCAAGTGGTTATACATAGGACTACAACCACTTGGTCAACAGCTAGAAGCCACCAGCTACTAACAACACCTGTAACTACCGGCCACATATTTTTCTTGAATAAATGCAAGCATTTCAGCAATTGTCAAGTGCTACACCCTCAGCAGGTTCAGCACCCTTTTGTGGAACGCGCAGTTTCCCCATGGGATGATAGTACGTGTGAATAGTCTTTTGTTCCTGGGATAATTTATTGTTTTGGAGAGTCTGACAAATTTTGCTTTAGAAATGAAATAAAAGTAATTTGGCTAATAATTTCTTGTCAATACAACCACAAAGTATTATTCACCATGAAAATATCACATGCTTTGACCTATGTATCATAGGATAAAAGTGTAACTGTTATTTTGAAACAAATAAAACAAAAAGAGTACATTAAATTTTTACCGGCTAAAGATTTTGAGCTCTGCTTATTTTCTGTAATAATTTTATTTCATTCTAATTAACATTCACACTTCATGATACAAATTGAACATTTTAGCATTAACACTAAAGTTAGACTGGCAATGGTGTTAGGCTGAGTTGACTAGAACAACAAATTCAGTGACACTCTTGCAATTGTAAGAGAGAGCTTTATATCAAGAGGTCATTTTATATCAAACATCCCAGCCCAGATCAAGTCCACAATCTGATACTAATCCTTAAATCTGATACTAGTTCTTAAGTCTAATACTCAGCTTTAAACCCCTCTCCAGACTCACGAAGCCACATGCAATGATGCAGAATGCAGGAAGACCATAGGCCAATGGGTGCAAAGGTCCTGTGGATCCAAGGGTGCAGTGAAGGTAGAGAGAGAGGCGGAGGTTCCCAGCACCCTCCTTATGAGGAGGTCATGCCCACAAGGAGGCACCATCAGGCTTATTAGCAGACTGGACTCCACCCTTACACTTCAAGTTGATACACAATTATATAACTACCACACCAATATAACAAAGAGTTAAGATTTTTGAATTTTACAAAATGTTGTTTATGAAGAAAAACCTAGATAAGTAGACAGCTTGATTGATAGATAGCAGAAGAGATGCAACCAGGTAAATTAAGTAAAGAATAGGTAATTTATGTTTGGGCAAAATGTAAATTTTTATTTTCAAAATATGTTTTACAAATAATGTAGTTGAAGCAGTAAAAT
>NW_022106084.1:1431705-1434573 GCF_000313985.2 Echinops telfairi
TATACACACACACATAAAAGAGTCCTGGAAATCTATTTTCAGAAAAATCAACAATTAAAAACTCTATAACACAAGCTTCTCAGCTGATTTCACCAGATGCCAAAAGATACCATGACAAACCATGAAAAAGAATTTTAGGTCAAGAAATAATTAATGTTTGTGGATAGCTTTCATATTGGTTAGGTTGTTAATATTTCAGATTGTATAAAATTTGTTTTATATTTTCCACTCACAAAACTAAATACAAATATGTTTACATGAATGTTTTTTTAAAAAAATGAGCTAATATTATAAATTTTAATGTTTCACTAAAAAATTGCTAACATGGTGGTGCACATACTCTGATGCTATAAATGTTCATTATTAAGTAATCATTCTCACTCTAACACAGTGCCATAACGTCATTCTCACTGGAACTGACTGCTGACTCATCATGACCCCATAGGACCGAGGAGAATTACAGTCAAACAAATCAGCTATTAATTATCCATAAACTTAAACGATTTTCCCTGAATCCAAGACCTGGAGTTTTCTTCTTTTTTGAGGCTTAAGTGTGCTATTATTAAGCTGAATGATTTCTTGGAGGTGCAAATGGTTTGCACCCAACTGTTAACCAGAAGGTGGGATGTTCACACCTATCGGTGGGAGCATAGACAAGGCTAGAGATTGGCTTTAAAAAAAGTCAGCCACATCTTTATGTATTGTATAGCTCTCACACGCATATGAAGATATTGAAAATGATGGTGCATCGATGTAACTGCAATGAAGGATTTAAAACAAAGTATGTACGATGTATTGAATGTAAAATTGTATGTGGATCAAGGAGCAGTGTGAGAACAGAACAAAGGAAAGTTGCTTGGTTTAAAATCATGAAAGGCGTGTGTCAAGGTTTTGTCTTCTTACCATCCTTACTAAATCTGTGTATTGAGCAAATAATCCAAGAAATTGGTTTATATGAAGGAGAATGTGGCATCAGGGTTGAAGGAAGGTTTATTTACAATCTGAGGTATGCAAATGACACAAGCTGCTTGCTAATGTGAGGAGGGACTGAAGCACTTCCTGATGAAGATACAATCTTGCAGCCTCCAATGTGGATTACAACTCAAAGTCACTGTGCCTTGGTTCTAGGTAACAGACATCTCTCTTATTGAATCTGATGGTACCATGCAAGTATCTTTATTGTTATCATTTAATGCACTGATTGAAATGAATACTTATCTTTCGCTTTTACTATACCATACATACTTCAGTGAGGTGACCCTCTTTTCTTCAACAGGGTGTCATAGAAATTAATATTTTCAATATATATGTATTGGGTTTTCTTGACTGCTGCTTCCATGAGCATCGTCCTTGGATCCAAGCAAGTCAAAATCCTTGACAAACTCAACCTTTTCTCCACTTATCATGATGTTATGTATTGGTTCAGCTGTGGGGATTTTGGTCTTCTTGATACTGAATTGTAATCTATACTATACTGAATGCTACAACCCTTGAAAGCCATGGTATTTTCAATTGCCTCATGTGTATGTGAAAGTTGGAAATAAAGAACAATTGATGTATTTGAACTTTGGTGCTGGAGAAGAATATTGAAAGGACCATGGACTGTTAGAAGGACAAACATGTCTTGGAAGAAGTGTGACCAGAGTGAGAATAGTGCAGGATTGTGCAGTGTTTTATTCTGTTGAACATTGTGGTAGTTATATAATTGTCAATTTGAGAGGATTATGAGTGAAGGGGTGGAGTCTACTCTGTCTATCGGATCATAACCAATGAGGCTTCACTGTGGGCATGCCCTTCTCCTGGTAATTCTGGGAAATCTGTTATTTCCTCCTTGGAAGTGGGAGACTCACTGCTCACACCCTGGGAGACATAGCAGCTGATAAGATACATGGACCCACCCTGATGTAGAGACCCCTGCCAGCACTGAGATGTTTCCAATGGCACTAGATCCAAAGACTTTCTACCAACTGACCTGTGATCTTCTGCACTCGGCGTCATTGCATGTGTTTCATGAGTCTGAAGAGGACTTTATAGATTGGTATCAGACTTGTGGGCTAATTTTGGACTTATGGACTTTGTCTGGCTGAGCTGGCATGTTTTCTCAATGTTTAATTGCTCTTGTATATAAATCTCTTTCTTATACACATATGTTTATCTATAGATTTGTTTCTCTTGTCTACCTGGACTAACACAGGCGTAAAGTCACTATGGGTTAGAACTGATTCTATGGCACCAACAACAACAACACACATTGGATTTTAAATTAAAATGTAAATATTAACCATTTAAACTAATTTGGTTGTTGTGTTTGAATACTGAATTTGTTTGGAAGCTGTGTATTTATCAAGGTAGCAAACTAAATTGAAGCTATACATTAAATTTACTGTCAAACATGAGAATTGTATCAACAAATAGAAAGACTACCGACATGTGCTAAATGTCAGTGATTATACATAAATTTATATGGGCACAAAAGAATCAGCAGGAAAAAATCATAACTAAAATATATTATCTATAGCTACTTTCTTCTCCATCTAACAGAATCATAAAATAAAAATCATAAGAATAACCAAATATAAAGTGAACTCAAATAAGTAGATAAGAAAAAAGAAGTTCTTTTGATATTTTATGACTTGGCATATATAGTACCAATTTTTTTTTAAAGAAACAATTTGTTTTCAAGGCTATGTATTTAATTAAAAAAAAAACTACCTTAGCACTATCAAAATGCTCTCCATTACACTTAATACATTTGTCAAACCTGCGATTCCATTCTTGGAAACATTTTTTTTTTAAATCATTTTATTGGGGCTCACACAATTCATCACAATACATAGATCAATTGTGTAAAGCACACTTATACATTTG
>NW_022106084.1:1435611-1444436 GCF_000313985.2 Echinops telfairi
ATGTCGGGAAGGTAGGTATCATGAAATGACTGTTTAGCTGATCAAGGTGGTCTTGTATTACGGGAATACACATGAGGAGGCCAAATGTCCACCTGCCACCCTACTACCAAACCTATAATTATTTGCACCTAGGTCCATTTTCCCCATAATCTTAAATATATTTACATATGTACATGTCCGTATTTAGGCTTCTATGTATGCCCTTTGCCTCCTATTTCTTTCCTCTATTTCTTGAGAAATATTGAGGCATATGAACACATAAGAGAAGGCTTTAAAAAGTGAGTGGGAAAATGAAATAAAAGTCTATTGGTTTTGTTCAAGATCTTCTCACATCCCATTTGCATGTTGTGTCTGAATATATAGACTTCTAACTTTAGTCACAAGGTTTTCAGCAGCTCTTTCCTCTGAAGGCTGGAGCTGAGTCCTTCTGCCTTGTCTATCTTTAATCCGGACATTCCACCCTGAGTAGTGAAATGCCAGTGACACAACTTCCAGCATCACAGCCACACACAGCCACCACCGTAGGACAAACTGACCGACAAGCTGGAATAAAGTGGAGGGGCAGCAAAAAAGAAGAAGGCCTTCAACAAGATGGACTGTCACTGTGGTAGCAACCGTCAGTTCAGGCCTAGAAGCCATTGTAAGGATGGCACAGGACCGTGCAGTGCTTTATTCTGTTATGCATAGATTTGCTATGGATCACACTGATGTGATGGCACCTAAAATCAACAACAACAACAAATTTAGTTAGATGTCCTCTTAGGCATCACTCATCTGCTAGATAAAAATAACACTTAAACAACTTCACTTCATTTTACTCATGTAAGATGACAAGTGATAGGGTTTCTAATTAAGGAAATATGTTACATCATTAATTGCCATACTTCAGACAATGAAAAATTGAGTTCACTTTTGCTTCTCTAGCAAAATGGATGAAAATAAAATTTTGCATCTGACAAAGACTTTTAAAACTGTGTAAAATAGTCAAGTCCTATTCCATGGAGACTAATTTAGGACTGTTAGAGATGAGAGATTCCTAAGGAACCTTGACCAATTTTTACTCCCTCACCTCTAATCCCTAACTGGCTATTTTGCCTTAGAATATCCTGAAGCTAATTATTTCCTGATTGATCCTTTCAAATGTGTTTATTACTCTCTCATTTAATGGATATATACTCCTCTCTAAAACTATTGTTGAACTTGCTTATATAAAGAAATATTCCCAAGAGGTGAATTATCTTTCTGTGAATTAGGACAACTCAAATTAGAATTGGGACCAAGAACTCAACTTTTACTGAAATCAAATTTTATGCTACATTTACTCTACTATGCTGTATTTTTCTGATCATGTGAAAACAAAGGTATAGGTACTTGCCTACCAGCAATGCTAAATTACTCTGGGATTTGTTTTAACAAAGTAGGTTTTGTAAAGAAAAATCTATTTTTAAAGTTAACATGTTTGCACTGGGATCTCTGTACTAGTCATTAAATTAATGCAATGACCTTCAAAAACATAATCTACATTTTACTTTCCTGAACTTCAACTCCTGAAATCCAATCAATCATACATCAAGGCTAAATTTTGTAAGTTCATAAGAAAGCTATAAAATTCTACTTAATCTTAAATTCTCTTAAACTTTTGCAAAGGTTTTAAAAATTTTTATACTATTTTAAACTTAGAAACTTTCTTGCCAATGTATGTATTGAAATTATTTTCAGGCAAATATCATCTGAATGATAATATGGAAGATTCATTTTTTCCTAAAAGTTATATAGGAAGACATTTAGCCTTAATCCCATACACATAGCAAGTCTTAAGGCCATACACATAGAAAGTAGGACTTACTTTATGTGTGTGCAAGCCACACACTTACCTAACTTTCCATATTCACAGTAACACTCTGGGTAGGAGTAGGTATCTTATTTTAGTTATCATGTTGAAATTACTTGATTTTATTTTGTACTCCTGATTTTTTTCAATCAAGTCTGATTAAATAATTGAGGCGTAAACATTTGAATCATATTTCATGAAAACTTCTGATATCTTCCCATTGCCTCCTAAAGACATATTCTTAACAGTTTTTGCCTGACTGCTATCAAGGGTCCTGTCTAGATTACTCCTTTCCTCTCTAGTTAGAAGCTTGTTTATACAAGAGCAGGACTGTCTGCCTTCTACCTTTCATGTTGAACACGTTTGTTACATGATTTTCACCTTAAAGAAGAAGACAATAACTATATGTGCCAGGTGCTGGTAAGTAAGCAGGCAATTAGATGGTATATTTGGTACAGAAGTTGGTACTTGTTGCTTACCATCAGTCTAGATATTAATCACACACTGACAAAAGTTGAACTTCCATAGAGATCACCTTCCATAGATGATTAACAAGGTAGCCTGTACTCATTTGGGGAACAAATGCTAAATCCAGCTGCTGGAGAAGTAAGGGATAGTTTTTAGCCAAGTGTTTGCATATGAAAACACTGAGTTATGGGGTAAAGTCTCAGAATCCAGTGAGAATCTTAACTTATTCTATGAGTATTCCTATTACTAGGGGAATATGAACAACAAACAACAAAAAAAGGGAAGAAGTAAATAACAAACAAACAAAAACCCAACACCATGACAAATGTCTTCTAATACTCTATTTTAGTCATCAAGCTAACGCAGAAAAGTGATCTCCAAAAAAGTCCCATTTGACAAAATATAAATGTTGTTGTAAAGCACAACCTGGTACAATATGTATATCATACCAAATGCCCAATTAACTGGACCACTGGGTCCCATCATGATAAGTGAAGAAGAGATTGAAGTTGTCAAGGATTTCATCTTTTTCGGATCCACAGTCAATGTTCATGAAAGCAGCATAGTCTAGTGGTCCAACAACCCATTGCCTTGTGTAAAGCTGCTGCACAAGAACCCTTAGAAGTGTTGGAAAGCAAAGATGTTCCTTTGAGGCTTGAGATAGTTAAGGTTGATTGTGCCAACCTGGCCAATAAACACATGTGGGATTAATTAAGGGCAGAGAGCTAAATGGCTGGGTGAGCCTCACCTTCCTAGTTCTCAGGTCTCTTACTCTTTGATGTCTAACCAGGGTGCAGCTGTCTTAGCCAGTTCCCTCTTCAGCTGGAAACGCTCACTTCCTACAAGACATCCCTGAGGAGAAGCCACATGGACCTACCCTGATGCAGCCCTGGGTGCTGGAGCAGCCATGTGGAGACCTCTGCCAGTGATGAAATGCTTACACGTTGACTGATTCGGCTTTCCTCCTGCAGTCAACATCCTTGCTTGTGTTTTGTGAGACTGAGGAGGACTCTGTAGATTGATGTCAGACATGTGGGATAATGTTGAACTTATGGGGCTTGGACAACACTAGGTTGTGATGCTTTCTTAATGTACACTTACCCTTTACATAAAACTCTCATATATATATATATAATGAGTTTCTGTGAATTTGTTTCTCTAATTTACCCAGACTAACACAAGGCCGAACGTACACTTACCCTTTACATAAAGCTCATATATATAATGAGTTTCTGTGAATTTGTTTCTCTAATTTACCCAGACTAACACAAGGCTGAACGTAACCCAAGTCATGGTATTTTCAATCACCTGGTCTGCATTTGAAATTTGGACATTGATTAAGGAAGACTGAAGAAGCATCAATGCATTTGAATCCTGGTGCTACCTAAGAATATTGAAAATACCATGGACTGCCAAAAGAATCAAGTCATGGGTCTTAGCTGTACAGCAAAAGTGCTTCTCAGAGGCAAAATGGCAAGACGTTGTCTCATGTACTGTGACCATGTTATAAGGAGAGGCCAGTCCCTGGAAAAGTTCATCATGCTAAGTAAAGTAGAGGGTCAGAGAAAAAGAACAAGGCCCCTGACAAGATGGATGGACACAGTGGCTGTAACAAGGCGTTCAAACATAAGAACAACTGTGAGGATGGAGCAGGAACAGACAGCGATCCATCCTGTTTTACATAGGAGCCCTAAGCGCACAAAGCAACACAGGATCCCTAATAATCACACCAGCAAAGTACAATTAGTCTCATTTTCATCCTGGCTGCTCGCATACTTTTCAAAGTAGTCATCTATAGCAGGCACAGGTTCACCAGCAGAATGACTCTGAGTGTTCTGTAACACGGGGATTACTGTAGAGATTACATTTGAGATATCTGTAGAAGTTGGTAAGGGCGTCTATGAAAGTCAGTTGCCTCTTCATCTTTCAATAAACAACTGGCGTTGGAAGAGACCTGTCTTAGTGAGCTGTGCTGTGCAAGGCTGTCAGTAAGGAAGAAATCTGGATACGAAGAGCCCTAGGCTGAGAAGGAAGGAGAAACCGACTTGACAAATTGCCGCTACCTGCGCAGCTTCTCCAAACACCAGAAGGAGGAAAGGAAAACAGAAGACAGGATACAGGAAGCTGAGGCCAGGGGGAGCCCTTTTCCCTTTACAAAGGAGAAGACTGGCCCAGAATGGCAGCTTATCTTTTCAGACAAGAAAAATCACCTAAGGAATTTTTTTCCCCCACAGGCTCCAGGGGAAGATGAAGCCAGGAACAGGGAATATAGCTGATCTCTATGTAATACATTGTGCTTCAGCCGTTTCCCAGGGAACAAGGGACAGTGTCTATGTGAGGCCAAGGTCAGACCATGCAGTGCAGAGGTTCTTGGGGTTGAGCTGTCAGCACCTTCGCATGGGGCTTTGCCTCAACCATGGGGAGACCTTCCCATGGGGTCTTGCCTCAGGGGTGGAAGATGATGGTCCTGTCCTATCTGCCCAAGGAGTAAACAGCTTTGCCCCCAACGGCAAAGCATATTCTTCCTATCTTTCTCACTGCCTTAATCATGTGGCCGACTTATAGAACAAAATGGCTTTCTCCGTTACAGAGCTCCCCAAGTGCTTCTCTCAGAATTCAAAATTCTTGAAGGAGAAGAGCACATGGCTATACATCCCCTTGCAGCCACTAGCAACCAGGTTACCTTTCACCACATCACCAAGGTCCATAAATTAGCGACACTTGAAATTCTGCCATACATTTTATTGTGTATTGCCTGTTACTTCACTTCCTATTTTAAAATACCATGTACATATCTCTTGTAGTCAAGCTGTACATGGACTCATAAAGAAAAATAAATAAATTTATTATGTATAAATGAATGTATTATGTACAGTTAGCATCCGTTTAGCTAACTGTACACAATACAAAACCAACACAACAGATTCTTGCAATTCTGACATTATTCTATGTTAAACATATATTTGTGCTTGGGTGTCGAAAATCAAAATCATTTGAAAAGGAATATTCCTTTCAAGACAATCATTTTGTGGATCCTATTTCTCTAACCCTTCAGTGGAAAGTGTGATTGATATAAATGTACAGATTACAAAACTTGAGATAAGTGAGAGAGGCTTCAGATGGGCGACTCATTGAACTTCATATGTATGTAATTGAGCGTGTCTTTGACTCCTGTCTGAGGAAGTGAAGTGAGGGAGTGTCAGAGAAGATCCTGCGTTGACCTATATGACAAGTTAAATACACAGGATATCTGGAAAGTAGCAGAGCAATTTCAGTAGAAATAAAAAGGGATTCATGTCACGGAATATGATCTTAATTCTGGTTACAAAGAAGCCAAACTTAAGATGCAAATTCTTATTCATTAGTTTTATTACGGAATGCTTTTAGGAAAAGAGGGTTTGTGTAAATTTTATATTTCTGTTTAACAATTCATCATAAACTTAGTCACATACACAGTAGCCATTTATTATTCCACACTTTCTGTAGGTCAAAAATCTGTACATCGTTTACTTGTGCTGTCTGTTCAAGGGCTCACAGGACTGAAATCACACTCGCTGGGTTCGAATCCACTCCATGGCAGTGAATTTGTATTTGAGTTTGATGTCCTCACAAGGGTTTCTTTTTAAGACCAACGCTCAGCTATATCATCAAGAGATCCCTTGTATCACTCCAGAGGAGGGTTCAATATATTTTGTGCAAAAAAAATGGAATTAGAAGATAATGCAATTTTTCCACAAACATTTTTAAGGTTTCTTGTGTATCTAGCATCTTCTGGATGATATACTATGTGCTAGACCACTTGTAACCTGTTTTGTTAACTCAGTAGCATGCCCTTAGCTATAGGCTTGCCCTTTAGAAAAAAAGAAATATTGCGCAACATCCATACAACAAAATTACCTTTGAGCACATTGATAGTGGTTTCAATTAGGTTATAGGGAAAATATAGGCAAAAACATTCTCATTCCAATTACAAACTTCTGGGCTGATCTCTCTGCCTTCAATTTCAGTGACCAAGCAGATTCCCTTGGCAACCATTATTTTGATTAGACAACAACAACAAAAATAAATGCTTAATGTTAAGATAAATGTATTTTTGAGAGAACTTGTCTTCAGTCATCCTCTGATTGGCCAATTGCAGAGAAATGTTTAAACATTTTGCCATTGTTTTTAAAATAAATACATGTATATGAATTGGAATATCATAGCTCGCAGTATTTTTAATTTTCCCCTGAATATGTGGACAAGTGGGAAAATATTCACAACAAAGACTAAAGAAGAAATCTGGGAAATCTTGCAGATAGAGAATATAAGGTGTGTTCAAAAGAGCAGAAGATTAAAGAGATTGGTTTTAACCAACCCAAATAGGCACAAGAAGTCATTGGAAACCCCACATGCACTATCGTGGGATAAACTGTATTTCTCAAATATGTCTCTAGCTGAAGAAAAGTGATGACATTACGTAGTGGGCTCACTTGAGTGAACCTCTCCCCTCTTTATGCTTCCATTGACCAGATCTCAGGAGTTGCAACAGAACATGGGAGAGATAAGATGCTAATTCAATTACATACTAGGTGGTTTAATTTAGTTTTGTACTACGAGGGTCCTATTCATTGAATTCAATTACAATGAGTTCATTCATTGAAAGTCATAATAATGATTAAAAGTCAACAGGAAATACTTGTGATGTAGGAATTTTTATTCACTGGCAGGATTGATCTATAAATTATTATCTCATGAATCCCATTCAATTCAAATATCACTAAGTATTTTTCAGTTAAAAGTACTAAATAAACAAATAGAGTGCACAGACTAGAAAGTAACCAGATTACAAATAGAAAGAGAAAACTCAGTGCCATTCAGTTGATTCTGACTCATGCAGCCCCTTAGCACTGAGTGGAGCTGCTCCCTAGGATTGGGAGGCAGTAAATCTTTATTGAAGGAGAAAGCCTATTTTTCTCCCGTGGGAGGTTTGAACTACACCAACTATACCACTAGGGCTTTGATACTCACGAGAGAAAAGATAACAGGAAAGAGGTTTTTTAGGCAGAACCTAAGTAACCACTAATTTAACAACAGACACCGGAGTTCATCTGTAGTTGGTTAGGAGACTATGGAACTAGCGTTAATTTATTTATTGTCTTGCCTAATGGAATTTTTGTTTCTTACTCATATGAGCAAATGATTGGTTCATAAGCCTCATTTTCCTTATAAGACATCTTTTCTCATACTGCCTAATAGGTGTTTTATTTGGCACAAGGGAGTAATTTCTGAAACATAAGTGCATGTTTTCTCAGTAGTTCATTGTAATTTGTCCAGTCTAGTTTGCTATGCACATTCTATTTGATTAATGAATTTCTTTCTTTTTTAATTCTTTTAAAGGCACTGTATATTCACTCATCTTTTGTACAATATTGTTCTTAAAACAATCTTATTGAAAGCATTGTGAAAATGTGAGCTGCTTGCTAATACCAATTTCATTAAGAAATGGTAAAAATAAGTCTTTAGCATTTATGTTTTAAATTTTCTCATAGTTTACCTTTTTAAATGTCATATTAATGCTATGTTTTAATTTTTAAGTTAGTGAAATATTTTAAAATATATCTTTCTAGTAATATTTTCCATTTAGTCTCAGGTTTCTAAAAATTTATTTTTACACAAATTATTTTGTGTAATAAGTCAGATATAGCTACTCATGTAATACAAAAATAATGTCATGATAAAAAAGAGCTTAAAGGAAGCATATGAAATCATCTACTATAATTGTAGAGTTGTCTTTTACTCTATTCAATTCTGTTACAGTTTAACGTATTATGAAGCTCTATGATTGGATTTGTTGATATTTATTATGGTTATGTCCTAAAGTTAGATTAACCTCAATATACTGAGGTCAGTCAAAAGTATTATAATTAGGATTCCATTTCATACATGCATGGGTTAATTCCAAAAAAAGTTTAAATATAGCTCTGTGATCAACGGATAACTGCATACAAGTACTTTCAGTCGTACGTTTGTTTTAATATTATCCCCAAAATCAAACTAGTGTCATTCCATCAATTCTGACTCATGGAATAAAGCTAGGACAGAGCAGAACTGCCCCTGGGGATTTCCAAAACTGTAACTCTTTACAGGAATAGAAAGCCTCATATTTCTTCAGCAGAATAGCTGGTGGTTTCCAATTGCTAACCAGGAGTTTAGCAAACCAATGCATATTCACTAGCCTTCAAGTCTCCTTTTGGTATCATTGGGGGTCAATGATTTAAAAAAAAAGTCCAATCAAACAATTTCCTATGGTTTCTACTAAGTCAATTATATTCCCAGCAGAATATTTTGAGTAATGAGAATTTCTTTGGGGAAACTTAACCCATACACCCAGTCTTGATCACATCACCCCTTTGTTCTTAAAGATAAGATTGATATGTTGACCTATACGAGGTGGGTTTCTTGTTGCATTTTTTACAACCATAAAGTGAAGCAACAACAACAACCCTAACATCTGTAATGTGTAGGCTCTCCAAAAGATTAAATA
>NW_022106084.1:1446214-1447525 GCF_000313985.2 Echinops telfairi
GCATTTTTCCCACTAGGAGAGCATCCAGAAACTTGTTCTGAGTTAGTTCACTCAGTGGCGTCACCTGGTAAGATCTTCTCTGGTCATGGTGAATTTTTTTCATAAAAGCAGTTTTGCACAAACCTTGTTTATCGTGATGACAAACTTAAGAGAACAGCGTGCAACTGTGAAATTTTGTTTCCTGCTCTGGAGAAATACCACAGAAACTGTTGTGATGTTGAACAGGACAGCGTAATGGGAAAAACTCAAGTGTATGAGTGGTTTTCTGGTTTCATTAACGGTGAAACGTTGATTGGTGACACACCTATTCTGGACACCCATTAGCTTCCCAAACAAACAAAAATATCAACAAAATTCATGCATTTGAGCTCAAAGACCAATGAGGGACAATTGATGAGATGGGGAAGTCATCTGGATTATCTTGGAGTGCATTTTCGCAAATTTTAACAGAAACATTGGGAATGAGAAGGGTCTCTGTGAGATTTGTGCCTCGGATTCTAAGTGGCCAGCAAAAAAAGTGTTGAGTGGAAATATGCCTTGATTTGAAAAAATAGCTCAGAACATTCCATTTTACTTATGATGACGTCCAAGCTTCTTAGAACCATAATTCATACATTTCACGTTCTGATTATTAATTGATGTTTGCAGCTGTTTCTTCCTAGGAGTTTGGGTAATATGAAGAAGAGAGCGATATCAGAATTATAGGTAGGCTACTAACCTGCAATTTGCAAATGACACTGTCTTGCTTACTGAAAGTAAGGAGGACTTGAAGCATTTGCTTATGAAGGACTTGAAGCATTTGCTTATGAAGATCAAGGAGCACCGCCTTCAATATGGATTTGAAACTTGATGTAAAGAGATAAAAGATTCAGACAAATGTACCAATAGACAATACCATGATTAACGGAGAAAAATTGTTCTCGAGGATTTTGTCTTGCTTGGATCCACAATTAATGCTCATGGAAGCAGCAGTCAAGAGAGCAAATAATACATTGCATTGGATAAATCTGCTTCACAAGGCCTCTTTAAAGTGTTGGGAAAAAAATTACTTTGAGGTGAACGTTGTGCCTGACCCGAGCCAGGGTATTTTATTCAATTGCCTTATGTGCAATGTTGGAGATTGAATAAGGAAGACTGAGTACTAATCGTTGCATTTGAATTATGGTGCTGGCTAAGAATATTTAAAGTACTGTGTACTGCCAAAACAAACAAATCTTTCTTGGAAGAAGTACAAGTAGAATGCTCCTTAGAGGCTAGGATGGTGAGCTTGTCTCATTCTTTGTATAAGCCAGGAGAGACCGGTCTGGGGAG
>NW_022106084.1:1448788-1450796 GCF_000313985.2 Echinops telfairi
AAGAATTCTTCTAAAGTACTGTCTATGTTTTCCATCATGTGTTTAGTCATTTTCAGAGTTTCTTGGAAGGCCCTCTATATGGTTTTGGAGTTCCTTCTCAGAAATATCTATTAACATTTCTTCCAAAAGAGGTGCTATGGTTCTTTACTTTGGCCATTTGACTCAGAGAGATCTTACACAGAGTAGAACTGCCCTGTGGGTTTCTGAGACTGTAAATCTTTATGCGAGTGTAAACTTTAATCTTTCTCCTGTGGATTGGCTGGTGGTTGTGAACTGCTGTCTTTGTGGTTACCAGTCCTACATAAACCACTACACCACCCGTGCTGATTAAGAATTGACTCAGTGGCAGTGAAGTTTTTGTTTGTTTGTTTTTTGGACATTGAAGTATTGTAGTAAACTATTCATTTGTTAATTGTATGTGGGTTTCAAACTGATTTTTTTGTTTTGTTTCATTTTTATATATCTTATCTGAATAAACAGGAGAGGTGTGCTTAACTAACAATTAGATTGGCAGCACAAGGAAGTTCATCACATGTTTCCAGGAGTGGGTACTGAATGAGAGTGTAGGCTCTGTTTACTGGTCATGTAGAGCAACTGCTAGTGTGCTGAGCAGGTTCTGGTCCCTCAGGTGGGCCCAGAGGTGAAGGAGTGAGATATGTGCTCACACATTGGGTGGGGCTGAAAGTAAGCGGCAGGTGTGACTGGCTAGTGGAGGTACAATGATGGCCTCCCATGGGATAAAGCAGAAAGACAAAAATAAAAATCAACTAAAAGCAAATAAAATAAGCAAAAATGAAGGAGAAAAAAGAAAGCGGATCATAAAGGCAGTGCAGCTATAGTGCATGCATCTCTAACTGCGAAGACAGTGAAAAACTAATGCCTTATCTATGTGAAGCCAACAATAACCATATGCTGTTAGGCTGACTCCAGGAATCCCTCCATGACAACAGTCTTTTCCCTCCTTTTCTGCTTTTGTTCAGTTTCTTTTCTCATCAGCATTTAATCTAATTCCTTATCCTTTCATCTGGTGTTCAGAGTTCCAGGATTACTACCGTTATCTATTTAACTTGGTGACTTGAGTCTTTGTATAGAAGGATTGTATGTAGTTTATCACTAGAGCACTATCTGGTCTAAATTATAGCTTATGATTTTTTTCCATTTTTTATTTAAAATGTGAATATGATTAATACCATTGACTATTAATTTTGTCATGCATTAAAATTAAAACATATTTCTTGTAATTAATTCATAGTGTTAAAAAAACTTAACATAAGATTTTTCTCTAAAAAGCAAAAAACAAACCACAGCTTTTCCGTAAAATATTAAAAATAAAAATACAGAAAAGAAAGTAAGTCAATATTTAACTGTAGGTGCTACCGGGGAAAAAGACTGCCTCTTAGTCCATCTCCTTTATTACAACCCACCTTATATTGTAAACTACTAAACAGATGTATATCTACATTTGCTTTTGCAATGTAGATGAGTGAAATGAGACAAAACTTTCCACTTGATAAAAATAATTTTACAATTGTCTGGCAGTATATTATTAGAATATGCATAAATGAGTAGCAATGAGTAGAATTTTATATAGGGATGTTTGTATATTTAGCATTGATATAATAATTTTTATAATTTTTTTCTATTTTTATAATTTAACTTTTCTTTTCCAGAATGGTATTGAGAAGTTTTAAAACTTTTTAAAATATGTTTCTATGCAATTATCTGCCTAACCAAAAATAATCCATTAAAATTTTTAATGCTAATAAGTACATTTATAAATTAATTCTTAAATATATTTTACATCAGCTTTTTTGCTAAAAAATAAAAACATGAACATAGCTGCAAAATTTCCTAATTTTGAATCAAGTGTTAGATGTATTTGAATTACCATGGAACTATCATATTCTTAAGAAATTCAGTGAGTAATAACGTGGGGTAATAAGTAAAACTCTAATCATAAAGATTCATAAAGATTAAGTATTCAGATAGAAAAGGCAGGATGAGTAAA
>NW_022106084.1:1452016-1458211 GCF_000313985.2 Echinops telfairi
TTCTATTGGAATAACTGACTTGTGAGCCATACATAGCTTTCACATGACCAAAAGAACAAAATTAAGTATTTTTGTGTATGTGATTATATGAATGATAGGAATATGAAAAACATATTCAGAAGAAAAAGACTATAAATGATGTAGACAAATGTCTGTATTTCAAAAGAAGAAAGACTGGGCTTTCTACTTCCATAAAGAGTTGTTGTCTCAGAAAATCACCGGGAGTGGAAGGTGGAGGTGGGGATCTCTAAGAGTCAGCTTTGGCTTGCATTACTATTCTGCTCTCTCATATTAATTACCTACTTATCATCACCATTTTTGAAATATTGATATGCTCCTTTGCATTGTGACATTTTTCTCCTTTACTTGTACCACAAATGTCTAATGTGGAAATATTTCTATAGTGTAAACATTTGTCTGCATAATTTATTGTCTTTTCTTTTTGATGATAAACCTTGTTCTAGATGTCTGTCAACGTCCCAAATGAATGAAAATGTCAACAAAACTCATGGACTTGAGCTCAAAGCCTGATGAGGGACCACTGAAGAGATGGGGAAGTTATCTGGACCACCTGGAGCTCGGTTCATTGAATTTTAATGTCAGATTTGGGAACGAAAAAATTGCTGTGAAATATATGCTTCAGTTTCTGACTAATCAGGAAAAAGAGTACTGAGGTGAAGCATGCCATGTTTTTAAATAACAGCTGGGAATTGACCCAGACTTTCCCCCAAGGTCATTACTGGTGGTGAGACATGGTACTGTCTTAAAACCCCCAAAGCAAACATCAATCAAACATCATCTTAATCTTTGATTTGACTTGACACATTTTTATGGGCCACGGGACAATGATGCTCTTTTATTTATTTTTTGATGTGAAGGAGATAGTACATTTGATGTGAAGGGGATAGTGCATTTGGAGTTTGTTCCACCAGGTCAAACTGTTAAGAGATCTGGAAAGATTGTGTAACAAAAAGGCCCGAGTTGTGCAGACAAGGGACTGGTTTTGCCACCACGACAGTGAACCTGCTCATGCAGGCATCTCAGTGCACCAGTTTTTGGCTAAAAACAGAATGCCTCTCTTGCCCCATGCACCTTCCTCACCTAACATTGCTCCTGGTGACTTCTTTTTGTTTATGAGAGTGGCTCGGGGCATAACACCATGGCAATTTGATGACATAGAAGAGGTGAAGGGAAAAATGAGGGACGTGCTGTCACCCAGCCAAACAGATGGGTTTGAAAAATGTGTCTAAGAATGGAATCACAGATTTGACCAAGGTATGAAGTGCAATGGAGAGGACTTTAAAGGTGATAAGGTTGTTTTGTAAGAAAAATTTAAATACATAACTGTGGGAAAAAAATCTGATTTTTGGTGGTACCTCCTTCTTTTTTGTGTGTGTGTGTGTTTATGTATGCATTTATATGAGTGCTTAAATGTAGGTGTCTGTGGTTATCTCTATATCTATATTGCCCAGGGTAAACTGTAAAGATATATCATTTAAAGCACTCAAAGTATGAATGGGCTTGGACAGCACTGGATTGGGATGCTTTCTGAATGTACACTTACCCTTGATATAAAACTCTCTCATACATATGAGTTTCTGTGTATTTGTTTCCCTAGTTTACCCAGACGAACACAGTAAGTAAGCCATCATGAATCTTGAGAACTAACTGAAAACTGCCTCTTTACACTAGAATATCAAGTGCCTAAAGTTAAGAGGTAACAATTTCCTAACAATAAGAGGTGCATAATTATATGCTGTATTCTACATAACAATGTTCAGTAAATGTCGTCCATATGAAAGAGAGATGGACAGAAAAAATACAACACATTGGCTGAAAATTCCACCTGAATAACTGAAAATTACTGTTATTATAAGAAGTGTTTGCAGAGTTAAGTCAGAGTTGGCCTTCATTGTGTACAAAAGCACTCATGTGTCCTTCTTAAAAGGGTTAATGTCAGGCTGAGGTCTGTTGTGAACCTCCTTGCATGTCAATTTATTATATAAAGATCAGAAAGGGTGACCATCTTTGTGTGTTTCAGGCTGTCCTGCCCCCAAAGATGTTATTACGTTTTCCAAACATCAGATCATATGACCCACCTGTTTGTGTGCAAATCACTTCAAATGGGCCACTTGCTCTTAATTACTCCGGGGGCACATGGGTTTATATGACAGCGCAGAGTCAAATTCAATAGTTTTATGAAATGACTAAACTTATCCTACTGGGCCCTAATTAAACACCAATGACTATAAAAGGCTGTTCCATAATAAGAAATGGAGCTAAACTAATGCTGTGCAATGAAATGGTAAACAAGCCAAGCTAGGCATATTTGTAAACAGCGAAGCCAAGAGTCTCTTACTAACAATTTATAAGAAGCACTAC
The DNA here is from genome assembly GCF_000313985.2 of Echinops telfairi. NCBI lineage: Eukaryota > Metazoa > Chordata > Mammalia > Afrosoricida > Tenrecidae > Echinops > Echinops telfairi. The sequence continues at coordinate 1,454,399 of NW_022106084.1, forward strand.
TTTTCAAAACTCCTAGCAAAATCTCTTTAATATTATGTCCTCATTCTACCTTTTGTTTATTGCTGAGTTCGTCTCCAACTCTTATTATGTTCTTTTTTACAATCTATTCATGATGAGTTTTTAATATTTTCTTTGATATAGTATTAATTTACAGCATGTACTGATATTAAGATTTGTTAAAATCAGAGAAAACTATAGACACAAGCAAAACTAAAGGGAAACTATTTACTTTGAATTATCTAGAGACTCAGAAACTTTAATGGACATTTTATTAACAATGACTACAAAACATGTAGTTGGGTTATGTTTTTAGTTTGCATTGACTATAAGTATAAAATTGAAAGGACATTTAGAGCACTGAAGTGTTTGGATCAACAGTGATAAATATATGCATGTATTAAAAATCAGTGCCAGGAAGTTTGGTACGTGATTTTATTTATTTCTTGGTTTATTTCAATGAAAAACAATTCATACTCACATATGCACACATGCAGCTGCACATACACACTCGATCTCTTTTATTTAACTTTGAATTTCAAATGGCACAGCCAATATTTTATAATTTTTCTATTTCTCTTAATTCATTTAATACTTAAAATTAAGACTTTTAAATATATACTATATATACTTTTATATATATATTTAAATATATATAGATATTTAAAAGTATAAATACATACTTTAAAATATACAATTTTCCAGTTTGAAAAAACCTTTCTCTATATGAAATGTATATTTTACTGAATGAATGATCTCTTATGAACATCTGTACTACCATCTACTGGAAAGGTAAGTATATATCACCAACCATATTCTTATCAGCTATTCAATACAATATTTTAATATATAAAATATATTTAAATTTAGTAATTTAATGGTATGCATTTTAAATGAAAACAATTTAAAATGTATTGCACATACATATGTAATAATAAAAATCATAAAAATATATAATAAAAATAATAAAAACGTGTATTATAAAAGCACATTTTAACTAAGGATAAACATTCTAAATCAAAATGAAAAATTATTTAATAACACTAAAAGTTTCTGAAGCACTGTTTATCCCATGCTCTGATGATAAATTTTGAAGTACTTTCTGAGACTAGAGGTCAAATAAGTTTAAGAATGTGTATTAATAGTTCACCTACCAATGTTCATATACTTTTGCATAAGTTCTTAAAAAAACAGCACACAAAAACAAAAGCTAGCCAAAACAAACAAATTATCAATGAGTCCCAGATTCAAACATGCAAATACATCACTGCATTTGTAAATCAGAATAGGCAGATAACACAACAGGCTGATTTTTAGGAGGGTCAGAACTAGATGAGTTTGTTTGTACACTGCAAGCTCATATATAAGTGCTGCATAGGAGGAAATTGGGGCAACATAAGAATAGGGGGAAAATTGAATTATTTAACAGTCAGATTCTCAGAGTCATAGAATTTGTAAGAATACAATATTATTAGCCACATTCTAGAGAGCAGGTAACAAAAAATTCTTAAGTGTCTGGATAGATTTTGCATTGCATGTGTATCATGCCTTGACAGTCCAATATATGCTAACAATTATGATTAAAGTCAATAAGAATTTTATTTTGCAATAAGTTAATCTGTAGAAAATACCTAATAAAATAAAAGTTGAATTAATTATGTTTCTTAATATATACATTTGGAAAGAAGATATATGTACTTTATATATACCTCTTTTGGTTTAAAATACAATGTACTTAAATAACCCAAATAAAAGAAAACACAAAAAGTAACAAGATAAAATTTATGTAATTACCAGACACGATGTCCCTTCAGTAACCCACAGACCTATGGGGGACAGCACTGGAGACAGAATGTGAGAACTGTGCCTGGTCTGACACCCGCCACACCCTCCCACATCCCCCTCTTCCCCCCAGGCAAAACAGGAAGAGCGCACAACAGAACAGCAAAGGGAGAAAAGCAATGAAGTCCGCAAGGAATCCCCAAAATAGACAGGGCTTGGCACAGTATCAGACTCAAACAGAAAACATTCATAAGGTTCAATAAACAGACCTGGATCTATTTATAGGTCCTTTTTTAAAGAAAATGTCTATTTATATATGATAGATAGGATAAACAATACTGAGGAAAAACAACAGTACTGAAGGTTTGGGGGGACATGGGAGAGGGAGAGTGGGGCAAAGGAATCAGGGATCTAACAAACTCAGGGAAAAGGAAACAACAAGTGATCTAAAATCGATGGCAAAGAGGTTATAGAATGTCCTCTGGTGGTTGATCAAGTGCAATGTAGCTGAGAGGAATTACTGAGAGTCAAATGAGGTTGAACATGATAATGAGACAGGAGGAAAATAAAAGATAATTTAGGAAATAGGAAGCAAAAAGACATTTATAAAGGTATAAATACAGCCACGTACATATATAAATATGTTTATATATAATGATAGGGATATAGGTCTATGTACATATGTTTATATGTTAAGTATTAAGGTAGCAGGTGGACATTGGGTCTGTATGCAAGTACTTCTCCAATGCAAGAACACTTTGTTGTAATAACCTGGCATTCTGTGAGACTCAGCTTACCGACACAATGACATGATCACTGAAGACAATATGGGTGTATAAGCAAATGTGGTGAAGAAAACTGATGGTGTCCAGCTATTAAAAGATACAGTGTATGGGGTCATAAAGGTTTGAAGATAAACAAGCGGCCATCTAGCGAGGAAGCAACAAAGCCCACATGGAGGAAGCCCACCAGCCTGTGTGATCATGAGGTATTGACAGGATCAGGTATCGGGCATCAGAAGGATATAGCATCTGGGGTCTTAAAGGCTTGAAGGTAAACAAGCGGCCATCTAGCCAGGAAGCAACAAAGCCCACATGGAGGAAGCCCACCAGCCTGTGTGATCATGAGGTATTGACAGGATCAGGTATTGGGCATCAGAAGACCCAAAATAAACCATCACATTGATGTGAACGAGGGTGCCTGGAGTGGAGACTGAAAGCCCATCTGTAGACAATTGGACATCCCCTCACAGAAGGGTCACAAGGAAGGGTTGAGCCAGCCAGGATGCAGTATAACACCTTTGAAACACACAACATTCATTTAGTTCTTTAATGCTTCCTCCCCGCCACTATCATTACCCCAGTTCTACCTTACAAATCTTACAAATCTGGCCAGCCCAGAGCATGTACACTGGTACAGATAAGAGCTCTAGATACATGGAATCCAGGACAGAAAATCTCCCCAGGAACAGTAATGGGAGTACCGATACTGTGAGGGTAGGGGGAAGGTAGGGGGGAGAAAAGGGAGAAAGAGGGAACTGATTGCAATGATAGATACATTCCCCCACCCCCAGGGTGATGAACAACAGTGACATAGGTGAAGGAAGACAGAGGATGGTGTAAGATATGAAAAGAATAAGAATTTATAATGTATCAAGGGTTCACAAGGGTGGTGGGGGAGGAAAAAAAGAGGTGATACAAGGTCTCAAGTAGAAAGAAAATGTATTAAAAAGGATGATGGCAGCATATGTACAAGTGTACTTGATACAGTGCATATATGGATTGTTATAAGAGCTGTAAAAGGTCCCAGTAAAATTATTTATTAAAGAAATATGTAATTGGGTACTGTTATAGTAGTTAAAAAACATACTCAAATACATTTTACGGAGTAATTATATTTGTTTCATTTATGATAGCATTGATTCTTATTGTTATGCAGGATTTACAATAATGTCACCATACATTTAAATGTATGTTTAGTGTGCAAGCTAAACTCATTCAGCTGTAAACACACGTTGTTTCTACTTAGTAAGTA
>NW_022106084.1:1460142-1469283 GCF_000313985.2 Echinops telfairi
AATAAGCTGTGATTAAACAGAAAATGTTACTATGCCAAGTGTTAAAATTATTCTATAAATTACAATGTCTCTTCATTTGAAATGACAAAATAACACTAAGGTTAAAGCTAGTAGATCCTTGGATTTATTTATGCATCCACATTGTGAACCCTAAACTCCAGTTGATCGCCAATTTTGTTCATAAATTCTTACTTTTTTTTTTACATTCCCAAAGCAATAATCTACACAAACAATTTAAATTTGCCCGATGAACTCTTCTAATAATAAGCACAGATAAAAATAAAATGAATGAATCAGAAAATCATCAACTAAAATTTTAACCACAAGCTATTTCATGTATTATGTGTAGAGTTTCTATTTATATTTCAACATTTGCTTTGTTTCTTTGTTTTTTTTTCATTTGCTTTGTTTTTATAAGCATATAAGTTTTAGTTTTGATCACACATCCTTAAATAAAGTGTCACAATAATCAGATAGTCCTACTGTGAGCAAATTAGTTTCTGGGACTTACCTAGAGCAACACGGCTCTATTTGTGCTCTCATTTTGGTACACTAAATGACCTGGACACCCAGATGGAATTCATTTACCTCTTAGGAATGCCATAGCTACTGAAGCATTACATAATAATAATTTGGATTGTACATTCAATGATCCAAGACACACCATCCTGGCTCTACGGTATACTGTTTTCAGTACGAATATTGTCCAAGGACCAACATAAAAGTATACGTTGACATACATTTTTCTGGTCAATTGTATATATAGGATTCATAATCCTCTCACTTTTTTAGAACTATAATTAGAAACTAGTAGATTATCTTTCTTTGTTCACTTTCTTTGTTCTTTGTTCAACTTTTGTAGGGTTCAAAATTATATTTAGTGCTATTCTCGTAATCTCTTATCACTTTTCTTCTTAATCACAAGATGTGAGTGTCATGAAAGCTGAATAAGCAGCCATCTAGCAGGGGAGCAACAATGCCCACACAGAAGAAGCACACCAGCTTTTGTGATCATGAGGTGTCGACAGGAACAGGCGTCCGAAGTTCAAAAACAAATAATCAAATTGACATGAAGTAGAGCAGACAAAGTGATGACCCCCAAGCCACCTGCAAGATAATTGGACAGTCCCTCACAGAAGGGGCAAACATAAGGAATGATATGTGTTTCATTAGCATTTCTTCCCATCACTATTATGACTTCAGTTTTACCTCACTAATCTTGTTAAGACTTATGTATGCTCATTTGTATAATCAATATCATTTGATGCATGGAACCCAAGATAGTTAACCCCCTCAGAAACAGTAACAGGGATCCCTGAGGGTACAGGAAGAGGGGGAGGAGAGAGGGAGGTGATAACAGTGATGACCATATAACCCCACTTGAGGGAAATGAATAACAGAATTGTAGGGGAATGGATACATTGAAAGGTTTAAAACACAGCAAAAACAATAGAAGTATATAATATATTAAGGGTTCATGGGGCTGATAGGGTAGGGAGGGAGGGGATAAAAGGGAGCTGATACCAAAGAGTTCGAGAGAAGCTATTTGAAAAATGATGATAGCAGCAATTGTACAACTATGCTTGATCTAATTAAATTATGGATTGTTATAATATCTGTGAAAGCTCCTAATAAAATGATAATAAATAAATCAACAAATCAAAGATAGACAGGAAATCTGGTTCTAAACATTTGATCTAAACATTTGATCTTAAATAATTAAAAAAAAAAAGAACAGTACTGAAGCTACAGCTCAGGGAGAGGGGCATGAATAATCAGAACACACAGGAGCAAAGGAAGAGGGAAGGAGGCATCAATGACCCCGAATGAAAAGTCATATCACCATGAATGAGGTGGAGTGCGGAGTGGAGACCCAAAGCCCATCTGTAGACAATTGGACATCCTCTTACAGAGGGTCACAAGGAAGAGGAGAGCATGTCAGGGTGCAGTGTAGCAGCGATGAACCATACAACTTTCCTTTTGTTCACACACACATACACACACACACCTACTTTCATGACCCAAATTCTACCTTACAAGTGCGGCTAGACCAGAACATGTACACTGGTACAGATAAGAGCTGGAAACATAGAGAGTCCAGGACAGATAAACCCCTCAGAAATAGAAATGTAGTAGCAATACCAGGAGGGTGGAGGGAAGGTGGGGGAGAAAGGAGAAACTGATCACAATGATCTATATATAACCCCCTCCCAGGGGAAAGGACATAGAAAAGCGGGTGAAAGAATACATTGGTCAGTGTAAGATATGAAAACTAATAACAAATTATAAATTATTAAGGGTTCATGAAGGAGGAAGGGGAGGGGAGGGAGAGAAAAAAATGAGAAGCTGATACCAAGGACTCAAGTAGAAAGGAAGTGCTCTGAAAATGATGATGGCAGCAGATGCACATGGCACAATGGATGGATGTATGGATTTGGACAAGTGCTACATGAAGCCCAATATAATAATTTTTTAAAAACTGAAAAGAGAGAACTGGGGAGAGATCAATACGAAGTACAAACTATGTTAACTGTCTAAAGCTGCCCACTTTGCCTGTGATGATTAAGCAAGATGAACTTCATTCTCTTAGTTAAAAAAAAGTTGAAATAATAAAGGTGCCTTTTCTGGGAAAAGAAAATAGATTGCCATGCCACAGTCCTTCCTCCAATGTTCTTTTCTTGTTTTATTTAGCAAAACAAAACAAAGAAAATTAGCTTAGTGTGTTTTATTTATGTTTTTAACAAAATGATCTATTATCAGATAATGCAAGTCAAATTTTAACCTTGTACCTTTAGCTGCATAAAGTATTTTAAGAAACAAAAGAGGAACCAAAAATTGCAATTATAAAAAATATACATATTTAAATACTACGTGTCTTAGTCTGGGTCTTCTAGAAACACAAAACCAGTAAAGCACACACCAACACACACAATCACACAAAAGCAAGCATGTGTGTAGGTGTGTGCACAGAACGAAAATTGTATTTCAAGGAAATGCTTCAAGTCAGCATAGAGATTGCTAAGTGTCAAGTCCATAAGTCGGTTGCCAGGCTGGATGTTTCTTCTGACTCACAAAGTGAAGGGGCTGTGAAACCAAGGTCCCCTAAAAGAGAGCAGGCTGAGGTCTCACAAACTCCAGGGGTTACAGAATTTCAAGCTTGACAGGAATTATGTTAAAGTGCAGGGTCAAATTGAAAGACCCAGGGATAAGGTGATGACAAGCCAGTTGCAAGATTCAGAGCAAGCAAAAAGAGAAAGTTTTTGCCTGAACATTTATATAAGATAATAAGAAAGAATATATTGCTACTAACTAAAGAAACTCTCATTAATCAAAAATGTCAAAATGTCATGCTCAGTGTGGCTCTAGTGGCCTCCACCTGAAAATGTCCTGGTGGGTTCAGTGGCCAGCTTCTGAGGAACAGGTCCATGGCAAAGGCCAGACATGGGCACGAGTCAGATCAGCTGTCAACAGAGCTGAGACATGATGAGAGATTTTGAGATGCTTCTCTCTGTGAGTTGAGAGTTTGTATGGTGAAGAGATGGCCAGCAGTGTCAAAATCTTTCTTCAGGACCTTACCAGGGGAAACAGGGATTCCATCCTGGGTATCTGCACAATCTCAAAGCTGGATGCTCAAATACAGCCAGAGGGAGAGGAAATGCATTGAAGAAGGACTTGGTCCCGAAGAGAGGGCTCAGAGAACAGGGCAGAAGTCAGAGGTGGAGCCATCTATTGTTGATAGAATTTTCTCCTGCTGCACTTGAAATGGTTGTATATTCTAGTTTAGTCTCTTCTTCTCTTACCAGGGGTTTATTCCTGCACTTCAGTAGGTGTATATAAATTATTAGTGATTCATCACTACAGGGAGATGTTTAGTCATGGCTGTAATTCTTCCTCATATCATTTTTTAGTATTCTTTGTGTACTCCCCCTGCTTGTTCTTCGCCCAATTGTCAATGCCATTTAGTTCCAGGACAGAGCTCATGTGGAATTTCAATGGTCATGCAGGAAAATGCAACCATTCTCTAGTTTCAGCACCCTAATTGCTGATGTGCTGATCACCGTTTTGTTAAACGCTCTTTTTCTTCTCCTGGGATTGTGATGCTCTTCCCCGTCTACCTTGTTGGGCACTGGTGAGTCTCCTTTATATGTCCCTTCTGTAGTCACTATAACCAGAAGATACATTCGCTCTCATCAGGTCAATGCCAATTCATAGGAGGAACTGCCCTGGCGAGTTTCCGGGACTGTAACTGTTTATAACTCAATTCCACAGAGCTGCTGGTGATTTTGAACCGTTGAACTTTTGGATCAAAGTCTAACACATAACCACTATGCCACCAGGGTTCGTTGTATTCACTATACTGATTTGAATATCAATGGTTGATTAAAGGAATTGAAATGCACCAGTGGTTGTCAAACACAGAAAAGAATTGGCCTTACTACATTGGTTTTGGTTTGCCCTTAGCTCCCTTCATAACAATGCAGTCCTCATACATGATCAGTGGCTGCCTCTTCTCCATCCTCTTTCCTGTATTTGTCATCAGCTCCAGTGAACCAAAGACCCCTAGCAATGCATTCATTTTTCAGTTGCACTTCCCTCTGGTGGTTTTTGTAAACAACGAACTCTTCCAGACAGTTTCCTTTCAGTCTTTTCTGGGTAGGTTAGTCTCTGCAGAAAAGGTTTCTTCACCATATTCACTGAGCTTGCTGTAGGAACCAGATTTTACCTAGAGGGTAGGTAGGATTCTAAGGTGGATGTTGCAGCTCTTTTCCCAGTTGCTCCCATAACCCAGGAAAGGCAAGAGGCGCCCTGCCAAGGGCACTTTGCATATTACCTTCTCTAAGGAATTGGGATTTGGCTCACTCAGAATCTTCCTGATACCAGGATATCAATTTTTAAGACCTTGAGTCTGAAAATATTTTTGTTAGGTGCCATCAAGTTGATGCCAACCCATAACAGCCTTATGCATAACAGAAGGAAAGACTGTTGTCTGTTCTGCACCATGATCACAATTATTCCTGTATCTGAGCCCTTTGTTGCAGCCAGAGTATCAATCTATTCCCTTGAGGGTATTTCTCTTTTTTGCTGCCCCTGCACTTTATCAAACATGATGTTCTTCTCAAGGAAGTGGTCTCTACTGACAAATGTCCACATTAGGGTAAGACAAAGTCTCTCCATCCTTTGTATGGAGTACACTGGCCATGCTTCTTCCAAGACAGATTGGTGTGCCCTTTTAGCAGTCCATGGTACCTTAAATATTCTTCTCTATCACAGTTCAACTGCATCCATTCTGTTCTTCTTTATTGAATGTCCAACTTCCACATATATAGCAATTGTGTGGGTCAGGCCTAGCTCAGTTCTCAAAGTAACATCCTTGCCTTTCAATACTCTATGGAAGTCTGGTGTAGCAGATCTCCCTAATGCAACTACTCTTTTGATCCCTTGACTGCTGCTTCCATGAGCATTGATTGTGATTCAGCAAGATGAAATCCTTGACAACTTCAACCTTTTCTCTATATATCATATTAACTTTTGATTCAGTTGTAAAGATTTTGATCTTCTGGACAATGAGTTGTAATTCACACTAAAGGCTGAAATCCTTGGTCTTCATCAGCAAGTGCCTCAAATTCTAAGGTTGTGTCATTTGTATATTGCATGATGTTAATAAGCCTTTCTCCAATCCTGTTGCCACATTCTGCTTCATATAATTCAACTTCTCTGATTATTTGTTCAACATAAGTAGGTTGAATAAGTATGAATAAGTATGTTGGGAGAACACAGCCCTGTCACAAACCTTTCCTAATTTTAAATGATCTAGTAATCCCTTGTTCCATTTACACTATTGCCTCTTGATCCATTTACAAGTTCTCCATGAGCACAATGAAAAGTTCTGGAATTCCAGTTCTTCTCATGGTTATCCATAGTTTGTTACAAGCCACACAGTTAAATGCCTTGATGCAGTGAATAAAATACAAGCAAACATCCTTCTTATATTCTCTGCTTTCCGCCAAGATCCACCTGTTCAAGTGGAGAGAGGTGTCTATACACAAAAGAGACAAAGGAAGGGAAGGTAGTTAATGCTTGATTTTATATTATGTAAGATCAACTTCAGTATGAAATTTTATGTAATGTAAAGGATGGACCCTGTAGTTTAGAGGGATTCTCTACTAAAGGTGTGAAACCCAAGCTAATAAAGCTGGAACTTTTTAAAGGAGTTAACAGATCCCTCCTTTCCCCCTCCACAAGAGGCATAGAAAGTACGCCGGTCCTTTCATTGGGAGAAAAAATTCCACTAGGTTCTCAAAATCCCTTGGCATGTGAAAAATGACTTTGAGTTTATTTTAAAATGGAATTTATTTTATTAAAGGATTCCTGGTGTGGAAGAGTTTAATTGCTTAACTCGTAACCAGCAAGTCAGTGCCTGGAACCAACCAATGGTCTCAAGTGAGGAGGAAGCAGAAGTCTACTTCCATGAAGATTGTAGCCTTGGGATCCCCATCGAGCGCTTCAACTCTCTCCCATACGGTCACCATAAGTTGGAATTGAGTTTGTGCAACATAGTTCCTTTGTTTCCACTGTTTATTTATTTTGGTTTGATATTTATGTTATTTTCTGTTAAATTGTAAACTTGTGTTTCTTGTCTCTCCTTAGAATATGAGGAGCAAATTGACCGAGGCAAAGATTTATTATCTTTGATATCATGTCATATTTTTCTGGCTCAGAAAGCCCTGCCTAGACAGAAAAATAAAATTTGATGCATTTCTTTCCTTCTGGAGGAAACTGGCTCCACAGGATCTCATTGCATCCTGGAGAGGTATGATCAAAGGGGGCTGTTATATTCAAGTTTTGAATATTATGTAAAGTGGATCTTTCCATGAGGAGAGCAGGGAAAAGTTAAATGAAATTGGGTAAAACCATGATATAATAACTTAGAATTGATAGTAACAACAAAGAAAGCATTTTGTGGAAGAGAATACTTAGGTATTGACTGATTTTGTTATCACCTGTTGAGCCACTTTATGGTGCCTAGATAATTTTATTGTAAGGAAGTAATTTTAACATTAATCATCCTGGTTACAATATTCCTAGCAAAGTTACACTAATAAATTCAATAGAATAATGCTTATGTTAATGTGACCTGTAAGCGCTACGTGTTTCTCAGTACATTAAATTTGTCTTTGATAAAAATTAATCAAGTGCTCGCCACATCTATTTCACACCTGAGGAACAATTTTTTATTCTTCGGGAAACCAGATTTATGAGTTTATGGTGATGACCTACACAGGCCTTTACCTTAAATGTGACCTTTTAATTTAATCTTAGCTTTAGGTATAATAATCTACTAAAAGTCATCTTTAAGTCAAGCAATAGTCTTACTTACAAATAAGATGGTTTTGCTTGGACACTGTGCTATTTTTGAATAATTCAGCAGCTTTGGATAGAAAACGTACCAGATCAGACTAAAAGTGTGCTTTAGGATGACAAAATCATTTAAATATTCCTGAAATCCACATCTCTGGTTTACATGGAATTTAGAGTTACCCACACAGGCCATTTCTATTAAGTGTCCTTTTGAACCCTGCTCCTTAACAAACTCATTTCTAGCAGTCATGTCCAAGTCCAAGATGCTTTAGATAAACTGGTGAGGTGACTTTGCTTTGCACATTGTGTTCTTTTGAAGCATTTAATCAGTTTGTCACAAGCTCAGACTGGGGACTATGTGAAGGCTGGCCAAATCAGTAATTCTTTTAATTGTTTTCCAAGAGAATGGAGTTTAAATCCTGCCGCACTACAGATGTATTTATCTGGCCCACTCCAAATCTTTTTAACGCCCATGACATTGCCTATGAGGCTGATCAAAATGGTACCATCTTTGGGACACTTTTAGTATTCTACTACACGTGTTACATCAATTTGAAAATTGTATATTCAATAACCTTCCAACCAATTTTTATTATGGGAATAATAATAAACTGCTCTTGCTCTTTTTTCATGGCGGTGTCTCTCACATGGATCCTGAGGACAGAGAGACGTTCCTTCATCCCTGACACTCAGAATCAAGTGAGGAGAATCAAGTGGTCCACCCAGCTTAACACAACCGGATTTCTGTGCAATTGAGAAAAGTAAGTGGCTGGAATGGGGGCAGTAGTGGTGTGAAGCAACTGCAACCTGATGTGGCCCACCCAACTTACATAGTAACTATTGACCTGTCCTCACCTTACATTTTAAAATTACAAGACTGAAGACACAAGCCCACCTATGTGCTGTACGGACAAAACACTACATTACCCCCTTTCCCAAGTGGGCAGGAGGAGAAGACTAGCCCTGGTGCTGAGTCAGCATGGAACAAACATCCATTAGGTGCCAGTTACCATTCCTGTCCCAAGACTCAGGAAGCCACCTTGATGATGTCCCAGTGGGCCATTTTGCTTGGCCAAACAAATGAAGCTTCTTCTTTCTGTTTCATTCATTTCGTGCCACCATAGCCATGCCAAGTGAGAGCTGGGAAACCATAGTAACAAATGAAGAAGGCATTTGGATAAAGAGGCTAGAAAAGTTTCTTAAAAGAAAAAGAAGGGGAAAAAAAAGATGTGGACCTGAGTGATTCAAAGTCATGACCATCTAGCAAAAGCTTCCAAATAGTAAGGGTTGAACCTGTAAAAAATGCCAGGGAGGTTGTGCAGTGCTCCATTAAAACTCACTGCCATTTAGTTGACTCATGGCAATCCTGTAGGGCAGAGTCGAACTCCCCAGGTCAGTTTCTGAGAAGTTAACTCTTTATAAGACTAGAAAGCCTCAATTTGCTCCTGGCCATCTTACATTAGGTAGTAGAATACAGAGCTGTCTTAATATGGACATCACTGTTAAATTAAATATAGGCTGTTAAGAATCAGCACATGTGAGGTTCATCAGTGGATTCAGAAAAGGTATTCCTGTGGTGAGCAATTAAGAATTTCTATCTACATAAAAAATGTTTACTTAATGTTTAATGTGGGTTGTAAAACTATTTTCCCTTTAACCACAGTGTAGTTTTGGGGAAGGGATGTCTGATTCATGTTTTCTGTATTTCCAAAAATGTTGACAAACAAAATCACATACCACTGAGCACTGACAACATCTGCTCTCCTCCAGTTTCAATGGGGA
>NW_022106084.1:1470427-1472358 GCF_000313985.2 Echinops telfairi
AATGTGTGTATGTGTGTGTGAATGAGTGTGTATAAGAGATCATTTCAATCTATAAGCACAATTAATGTGTTATTTGTAGCAGTTATTTGAACCTGCAAACAATCTAAGGTTATCAAATCTGAATCAGATTATGAATGGAACAAAAGAGTTGTTAAATTCATTTCTTAACCAACATTTTAAATTCTTTAAAAAGTATCAGAAATGATTTGAACAAAGCTCAAACTCGGTTTCAGTGTAGACAAATGAGTTTTACAAGTCACTAGTCCAGTTATATACTCCATGAAAAATGGAATTTGGAAGAAAGTAACTTTAGGAAAGCATTAGCTGTGAAACATTCTGCAGTAAGGAAGCCTCTTTAATAGTTTAACTGTTAAACTTTTTCCCAAAGTTAATTAGCCATTAGATAATTTATATTCTTTAACACAGAACCACTAATACACATGCATACATGGTTTATCCAACTTATCTTTACTGTGATACAGTTCTATATCATATAGATTTGAATAATGAAGTCTTGCAATGCAAAACACAGATAAGAAAGATTGAAATTATAGACAATTTTGTTTGAAATACAAGTTTCATTTTTTGTATTCCAGAAAAATTGAGTATGAATCTGCATATTTTAAGATACCTAAGTGCTTAGAAGCACATTAAAGTGTGAGACATAATTGTAAAGAACACCAACTTTCAATGATAGTTGAATGTTAGAATAACTTGCATTTTTTAAAAACATATCTCTCTATGAGACTCACACAAAGAAACTTCTAATAAAAGTAATCTTAGGTTGAATTTGAGTGTTTTTGAGAAAAGCAACTCGATAATCTACCTTGCAGCCAATTTGGGTAACTGTGGTTATAGAGTAGTGCTATCTTTTATGAAACCTCATTAAAGAGGCTTTACTCTGTCATTGAATAGCAACTTTGTATATATATTTGTTCAAAGCATAACTTTGTAATTCATAAATATTCATACTCTCAGTACATCAGAAATACTATAAGCAATGGATATTTGTGTCTAGTCAAAATGAAGCATTAGAAATTATATTTAACTTCCACCTATAAAAGACAAAATAAATACAATAAGCTCAAAATATAAATTATACTCAGTTTTGTTGTTGTTAGGATCCATCAAGTTGGTTCTGACACATAGTGCCCTTATGCGTAACAGAAGGAAACGCTGTCTTGTCCTGTACAACCCTGTAGTTATACCTATGCTTGACTCCACTGTTATTGCCACAGTGTCAGTCATCTCCATAAGGCCCTTCCTGGTACACTATTTGACAAACATGAGGTCTTTTCCCACAAATTAGTCTCTCCTGACAGCATGTGCCAAGTATATAAGACAACGTTTCACCATGCTTGCCTCTACAGAGCACTTTTGCCTTAAGTCTTCCAAGACAGATCTGCTTGTCCTCTAGCAGTCCATGGTACTTCCAATATTCTTCACCAGCACCACCATTCACACACATCACTTCTTCCTCAGTTTTCTTTACTCAGTATCCAACTTTCAGAAGCATATGAGGCAATTGGAAATGACTTGGCTTGGGTCAGGTCCACATTAGTTCTCAAAGTGACATCTTTCCTTTTCAATACTCTAAAGAGGTCTTGTGTAGCAGATTGACCTAATGTAACTCTTCTTTTGATCTCTTGACTGTTTGGTTCATAAGTATTGATTGTGGATACAAGCAAGATGAAATCCTTGACAAATTCAACCTTTCCCACATTTATCATGATGTAACATTTGTTCCAGTTCTGAGGACTTTTGTCTTCTGGACAATGTGCTGTAATCTATGCTGAAGGCTGAAATCCTTGATCTTCATCTTCTCACTTTCAGCAAACAAGATTGTGTCATCTGCACACTGCAGATCGTTAATAAGCCTTCCTCCAATCCTGATGCCACATTCTTCTTCATATGGGTCAGCTTCTCGGATG
>NW_022106084.1:1473374-1494356 GCF_000313985.2 Echinops telfairi
CCTTGTCTTTGTCTTATGCTTTCAGTGCAGATTGAAGTTCTTCCTTCAGCACCAATAGTTCCTGCTCATATACCAACTCCTGAGATGGTGGATTGTAGTTCTTTTTGCTACAGCCACTCTGTGAATTCTTTCTATCTTCTTTTGATGCTTCCTGCATCATTCAATATTTTCCCCATAGAATCATTCAATATGGCAACTAAAGGCTTGATTTTTTCTTGAATTCTTTCAGTTTCAGATATGTTGAACCTGTTCTTCCCTTTTGGTTTTCAAATTCATTGCACATTTGAATATAATATTCCGGTTTGGAGTCCCATGGTGCCCTTTGAAAAATTATATTCAATGCTTTGACTTCGTCATTTCTACCATTTGCTTTAGCTAATATACAATTAACAAGTTTCAGCATCTCTACTGACAACCACTTTAGTCTTTTCTTTGTCATCTGTCTTTTAAATAACCTTTGCTTCTTCATGAATGATGTTCTCGATGTCTTCCCACAGCTCATCAGCTCTTCTGTCATTAGTGTTCAAGGCAAAAAAATATGTGCTTGAGTGGTTCTTAAAATTCAGGTGGGATAGACTCAGGTCATATTTTGGCTCCCGTGGACATGGTTTATTTCTTCATCTTTATGCCAGATGTACATTGATGTAATTGATGGTCTGTTCCATAGTCAGTCTTTGACTTGGTTTTAGCTGCTGGTATTAAGGCTTATCCAGCATCTCTTCTCCAAGATGTAGTTAACTTGACTTCTGTGTATTTCATCAAAAAAAATTCATTTGTATGCTCACTTTTTGTGTTGTTGAAAATGATATTTGCTATGAACATCAGATCATGTCTCCAGCATCATATTCATCACTAAGTCCATATTTTCCAACTACTGTTTTTCCCTCTTAGCTTCCAACTTTGCATTCCAACTTCAATAATTGTCAATGAATCTTGGTCATGTGTTTGATCAATTTTCCACTGAATTTGTTGGTAGAATTCTTCAATTTCTAGTTCACTAGCTTTTGTAGCTGTATAAATTTGAATAACAATTGTATTTATTGAATTTTTTAGAAGGTGGATAGATATAATCCTATCACAAATAACATCATACTTCAAGATTAATTTCCAAATGTCCTTTTTGACAATGAATGACACTCCATTCCTCTTCAGTGTGTCACAGCAAGTCATATGATTTTCTGATGCAAAATGATCAATGCCAGTCCAATTCAGCTCACCAATGCCAAGGATATCTATCTTTATGTACTCCATTTCATGTTTGACCACTTCCAGCTTTCCTAGATTCACACATTGCACATTCAACGTTCTGAGCATTAGGAGAGTTTTGAAACTATTTCTTCCTACCTTGAGTTGTGCTCCATCAGCAAATGGAAATCCCAGCAAATCTTCATTCCCACAAGCTTCACCCAACTCACTTTACCATGGTCAACCCCACCTAAGAAATCAGCTACTCCTCAGTCCTTTAAACATCCTCAAATCCGATGAACCCATCCTGTGGCACTATCTCAGAACATTTTCTGCCTCTATTCCTTAGTCATTCATTATTTGAAAATATTTGAAGCTATGAATAAGGTTTTCCAACTGTTCCTTCCTCCAAAATGAGGAACTGAACCCTCCATTGTCTGTTGTTACTCTGGAAACTCCATTGAAACCTGCTCACTTTTGGTGACCCTATTGGTATTTGAAATACCGGTGACATATCTCCCAATATTGCAGCAACACACAGACTGACAGAAAACTGGTGGATACAGCAAAAAAAAAAAAGACAACATACAAGTCAACCAAACAAACTTACTGTCACCATGCTGATTCAAAGTGACCCTGTAGCGGCATCAAAGAAAAAAAAATCATATCATTGTGTGCTCACCTTCCTGATACAATCGCTGAAGACAAATGGGTGCATAAGCAAATGTGGTGAAGAAAGCTGATGGTGACCAGCTATCAAAAGGTATAGCATCTGGGGTCTTAAAGGCTTGAAGGTAAACAAGTGGACATCTAGCTCAGAAGCAACAAAGCCCACCTGGAAGAAGCACACCAGCCTGTGTGATCATGAGGTGTCGAAGGGATCACGTATCAGGCATCAAAGAACAAAAAATAAAATCATTGTAAATGAGGGGGAATGCAGATGGGGGACCCAAGACCCATCTGAAGGCAACTGGAAATCTCCTTACAGAAGGGTCGTGGGAAGGAGATGAGTCAGTCAGGGTGCAGTGTAGCAACAATGAAACATACAACTTTCCTCTAGTTCCTAAATGCTTCCTCCCCACTCACTATCATGATCCCAATTCTACCTTACAAATCTGGCTAGACCAGAGGATGTACATTGGTACAGATAGGAACTGGAAACAGGAAATCCAGGACAGATGATCCCTTTAGGACCAGTGCTGAGAATGGTAATATTGGGAGAGGAAAGGGAGGGTGGGTGAAAGGGGGAACTGATTATAAGTATCTACATATAACCTCCTCCCATGGGAATGGACAACAGAAAAATGGGTGAAGGGAGACATCAGACAGTGTAAGATATGAGAAATAATAATTTATAAATTATCAAGGGTTCATGAAGGAGGGGGTAGCAGGGAGGCAGGGGAAAAATGAAGAGCTGATAACAAGGGCTCAAGTAGAAAACAAATGTTTTGAGAATGATGATGGCAAAAAATATACAAATGTGATTGACACAATGAATGTATTTATGGATTGTGATAATAGTTGTATGAGCACCCAAGAAAATGATTAAATTAAAAAAAAACAACAGCGACCCGGTAGCTCAGGGTAGCACTGCCCCTGTAGGTTTCTGAGATCATAACTGTTAATGGGAGTAGAAAGACCCATCTTTCTCCCAAGAATGGCTGGTGGTTTAAAACTGCTGACTTTGCTGGATTATAGCCACCATATAACCAGTCCCCCATCAGGGCTCCTTATAAGTAGTCAATATAACTGGTTTTGTTCCTTTGTTTTCTTGTTTTTCCTAGTAACATTTCTCAGTGTAAGTTGTGATAATAGCAGGGTTCTTAGCTTTTGTGTACCATTTCTCAAGGACCGTTAACATTGGTTTCTTGATATATTCAACAATATATGAGACATTGTCTTAGTATGGAAACCACATTAAAAATGTCCACCAAGGGTGTTCCTGATGGTATTTGAAAAACAGATGGAATAATGTCCAGCATCAGAGTAATATACAAGCCACTACAGTACAATGGACAAACTGACAGATGAGTGGAATAGTTGTCATGGAATAGTTGTGCATAATTAATTTTTCCCATTGGGAAAACATTATTTTCCATTATGTAGTATAGTGCAATGATTATTTTACAATCACTCCGATAAATTATGATGATTTTTTTAGTCCAGGTACTCAGAATTTAAGGTGAATCTTATGAAACACATGCAAACATGAGGGGAAATAGCTGTCATATGAGGTTCATCAATAAACCAGGGAAAGACACAATCTATATGATCATGGCCTTGATACCGACCTGGAGTGTCTTTAACTTTGAAAACATTAATTTCAATTCATTAAAGATACCTAGCTGTGCTTTTTGTGCTACAACAACATTAGGTAATTACAACAAGACAAAAGAATGTGTTCTAAGGATGTCTAATGTATTAATGCTACAATAGAGCATCATGAAGTTAATATTTTGAGGAATAGATAGGGACACACCTGTCTATAATATAATGTCTATTATTCCCAAGATTATAAATTAAAATATAATTGAGTTTTATATGGAATAAAATCCACTAGTCAGAATAGTGATCTTAAATTATTTGCTGGGAAATTAATAAATTTGTGATATATATTACAATAAGACAGAAAGAATAATGACAGTAATGATCACAGAATAACAGCGGGGTAATGTTCAATAGAAGAGAAAAAATGGTGGGAGGGGTAGAAAGAATTTAAAACAGGAAACTCTATACCAAGTAAAAAATACAGAAAATAAAAGTAAGATTACAGAAATAGAAAATGTAAAAGAATTGAAGAAAAGGAAGACTGAGTGAGTGAGCTTGAAGACAATTCTTTTGAACACAGTTGACAAGGAACCATCAACACACAAGAAGAAAAGAATCTGAGGAAAGCTGACAAATGATGTGGGCACTGGCTAAACACTGTGCTGGAAGTCTTAGAATCATTAGACAGCAGGGGGAAATCAAAGGACTCAACATGGGCAAAGAAGGAATAAACCCCCATCATTTGCAGATGATAGAAAACACGCTGAAAAACCCCAAAACTCAATAAAAAATATTGTTGGAATGAAACAGGACTCCGCTCACCCTATGTACCACACCAAACGCAAGAAGGGTCAGCACTCTAAATATCAACCCCAGAGCCATAAAGATCATCAGGGAGGAAACAGGGACAAACTTAAGGGCCCTATAGCAAGGCATACACACACTACCAAGATTAATAAAATGTTACAAGGAACAAAAGAGATATCTGAGATCACTAAAAATAAAAGACACATACATCAAAAGAGTAAAAATTATCCAATGAACAGGGAAAAATTATTTAGCAATGAAACAAAGCACAAGGGACTACTCAATATAATAGTACAAGACCTTAATATGAAAAAAAATTAATAGGGGATAGACATGGACAGTTTTGCCCAAATGGCATTAAAATGGCTAACAAATTCATGAAAACATGCTCACCGTCAGTACACATCTGAGAGAGATCCAAATCAAAACAACCGTGATATTGTCCTATACAGACAATGGCAGCCCAATTCAAACAAGCAGAAAGCAACACATGCTGGGGTAGGTGCAGAGAAATTGAAACTCTCATACATTGCTGGAGGACTGTAAACATGTAAATATATTGTGTCAAACAAGATGGTACCACCTAAACAACTGGGAATACCTTGGATGAATATAAAGGAGGGACAAACAAGAACCAACCATGATCATAGCAGCACTTTTCCCAATAGCAAGGATGTGGAAAAAACACAAAAGACAACCAGTACAAAAATGGTTAAAGAAATGTTGTATGCATGCACAATGGAATACTATGCTTCATGAAAAAACAGTGATGACAGAAGCATCTTGCAACATAGATGGACACGAAGAACATTATACTACACAAAATTAATCACTCACAAAAGGACAAATATTATATGAGACCCTCACTATAAGGATAGTCAAGATGAGAACAGACATGTGTTCTCAGGTTTCAATCATTTAATCAGAACTTCCAACAATGTAGCGTTGTGTCTGTCTAAGGCTTATGATCTATTTATCACTCCCTTATTTGTACATCTTAAAAACCACTTCAGGGGAAGCCTAACCTCAGTTGGAGTCACTTTATTATTTCTGGGGGGAAAGACAGGACCAAATGGATCCTGTCGTACATCATTGTCCCAGATCACGCCAAATTGAAGAGAGATCAAGGCTTGCACAAGGTCCACAGTTTGAAACCACCAACAAATCTACTAGAGAAAGACAGGGCTCTTTACTCCCATAAACCCAATCTTGAAATCTCACAGAGGCAGTTTTATCCTGTCCAGTAGGCTGGCTGTAAGGCAGCATTGGACCTGATGGCAGTGAGGTTTTTTGTTTTTGGATAATGGTTATTAATGAGTTTCAATGGGAATCCATGACCAGAGGGGAGTGGTCTGTGTATTTCTGAAAAGACCAATTCATTTCTGTTGGTGAGTAAACCTAGAGTGGTAGCCTGATCTTGGGGACAATGCTTAAACTCACTTACAATATATACTCGAGTATAAACTGACCCGAAGATCATCCAAAGAACCTAATTTTATCACAAAAACTGCATGAAAAATGTGCTGAAAAACTTGGCTTATACACTATATAGACTCCCAATAGGAGAATTCACCTAGTACTATCTAGCTACACATTCATTTTTGACAGTTTATTTCCATCCCTCAGAGACCCTGCTGTGTGCTATAGACTCTTGATTTTAGATTTTGTCTTTTTGAGATGTACAGCATTCTTCATACACCACATCAGAATCGTGTGATTTGGAAACCCAGCCAAGGGACCAGACTTTACCTTAAACACACCCTACACACACAATGGAGATGAAAGCACTGAACTACTCCTTCAGATTGAAAGCGGAAACACCCTCACGTGAAAAGCAGCAGAGGGCTGTTCTCTCAAGGGCATGGATGTGGATCTGGGTGAATGTTGATGGAGACCTCTTGCTTTTGAAGTTTCCCCACATTGGCAAATTAACACTGCCATAGACTTGCTATTTTCATGCTTCTTTGCTTTTTATCACAGGTCTTAGTCATGCTGGTATAGATTATGCCCTAGTGAAGGACTGTAATTGGGACATTTGCCTTATGTGTTACCCTCATTGCTTTATTTTTTGTTTTGAAAATCTTTTTAATTTTCAACCATGCAAATGCCTATTAAAAATAATGACTGCAAATTTTCAGTTGAACATTGAAACTTTTTAATTAATTAGTGTTAGTTTTTTATGTTCTTTTTCAAAACTTTCCCCAAATGAGAATTTATATAAGTTACAAGGAATGCTAAGAGTGCTATTTGTACAGTGTAGTTGATTCATACAATTATACAAATTAGAATATTTGGATTTTTTTTCAATAGCAGATTACTTATTCTGAGTTTATTTTGAAAATTTCCTGCAGACACAGTATGTGAAGTCAATGGTACTTCTTGCTGACAGTATACGAGTGGAATAACTGAAGCCAATTATATTAAATTAAAAACTGGTGCTGTTTAGTTGATAATCATTTAATTTTTCTTTTTTTAAACAGTTTTATTGGCAAGTAATTTACATATCATATAGTTCAATCACTCAATCATATCATGGAATCGGTACAATCCTCCTCACGTCCCTTCCCCCATAGTTAAATCACCTTTAAGATGATTTATCCAATCACAATCCATCCAGTGCTCCCTCCCCCTCCTGTCTTCATTAGTTCCTACCTTTCCTCTCCCCTCGGCCCCACTTCACTCCCTGTATCCCCTGTATCCGTTATTAACATTATGCATCCATTTCCATGCTTCACAGTTGGGAGACAAAAAAGAAAATAGAAAACAAACTCGCCCTAAGGTGGTAAGGGTAGAAACATAAGAGTATACAGTCATAAGTACTAATAATGCATAAGAAGGACGGCATCTCCACTATAATCAAAAAGCCAGGGAAGAAATTTCTGTCAGGAAACCAGAAAGAGATACATCCAGAACAAATACAGGTGGCATCTATAGGGTGGTCAACTGGCAAAGTGTCGAGTTCAAGGTAGCAGCATCAGGATTACAATGGTCTCTGCTGGATAGTACGGCTAATAAGACTCTTCTGTGTGGCTAGAGTGGATCTGCCCGTGTCTCAGTCTGACCAGATTCTCTGTAGATGGGTCTCACCATCGCCCACAGCCCTCCAAAACTGGGGGTTCATCATTTTTGCTCTGATGGTTTTCTCCTCACCATTTTCATGTTTTGTAACTGCTTTCCTAAACGGTGTCCACTTACTTAACTTTTTAACCTGTGTAAACGAACCTGCAATGCATTTTATTATGTCTTTTATATATAACTATATCTATATTCTCTCAATAGTACTTTAAAATCTATAACATTGGCAAGATTAATTATATTATAGTATTTCATATTATTATATTATAATACATATTATTATTAGAATTACCAAATTTCCAAATATCTCATGAGATTTACTTAACATTCTTTCTCTGATAATGTTGCAACTAAAGTGGACAAGAATATATATAAACTTTAGATACACCAATGGATTTTGAGCTCACATTTAATTGTAAGCTCTAATCTAAAAAAATGTGGCCCTGCTCAAAACTTGTCCTCATTAAGTGATCATTGAAGGTGTGTGTGCTATAGCAGAGTGTGATGTGAAATCAGATGGTGCCCAGCTGTCAGAAAGAATAGCACCTGTAGTCTTTAAGACTTGTCTTAAAACAAGCAGCCATCTAAGTGACTTGTCATCACATCACATGAGCACACCACTCCAGGTGATCCAAGGATCCTAAATAAAAAAATAATACCAGAGGAGAAAATCATATTAGAGATTAATTTCTGAGCCCCAGTTTAAGCTCAAAATTCATTTGCAGAGAACTTATAGAGATTAAACCCCCATTGGATTCTTTCAGACCATTGTGCAGGGATGAGCACTCACACAGAGCACATTGGAAAGTGGATTATTGCAGATAAAATTAGTCTACAATACTAAAACTATGTTATTGTTTGTTTTCTTATTTGAGTCATTTACAAATTGTTCCTACTTATATTACCTTCTGCTTTCTTTTGGAATGACAGTATTCTGTTTTATTTTGTTGTCATTTTTTTAAATGTGATTTTCTATGTATGAAATCCAGGGTAGATAATCCATAATACATAGTCCAGGACAGATTAATAATTATTTGGAATTATGGCAGGGGATGTTCGGAGAAGGGTAATGGGGAGGTGTGGAAATGTATTAGACTTACGTTTATAAACAAGAACCGATGATGGCATACTGAATTAGAATTGGGACACAAATCCTAATTTTCTTTGAAGAAATGCTGACAATTTGCTGATAATTGTCATGTTAAGATTAATTAACTCATATTCACTTAGTCTGCAATAAATATGTGAACACTGATAATAACAGAACGATTGCCAGTGTATGTAAAGAATATTTGTGCTGCATATGTCAAGGGAATGTGACAGTGATATTGACATTGGAAACAGATTGACTCCCGATTTTTTGGTTTGGGCACTTATAAATTCATTTCCTGCCCACAGGTGTCCATTTGGTTACATTGCTACCAGAGTTAAATAAAGTATTTGGCCCTCAGGAGTATACTTTACGTGTCATTATTCTCTCCCCCTGAAAAACTAACTTTAAAGTCTTTAAATAATTTGAATAAACAATATTACCCTAAGCCCATGGATAGACCCCATGGTGATAACATGGAGAAAATGATTTCTGGTGTGTATGCATGTGCATTTGTGCTTGTGTGTTTAAAATGAATCTCTTTTACTAAGAAAATCTTGAGGTCTAATAATTTTAGATCCTGCCGCTGTTCATATTCAAGTATACAATAACATAGTTCTCTAGTATTATAACTTATTACTCCCAGGTGTCTGTAAACCAGAATGAAATTCATAGCTTGATTATTACCAATTTATATCACAAAAATATACTTTCGCAGTATTGAATATGGATTATATACACCAAATTGAATTAGAAAAAGGGAATTGCATTCCTCATTCAATCAGTTATCCTGCAGGTCTTTGAAGAAGTACTAAATTTTGAAGTGTTTTACCAGGGGGCCAACTTTAATGTTAACCAAACATAGCATGAAATGAACAGGCAAACGGCAAAGCAGAAAGCTGTTAATTTGTGTGAGCAGTAGAAGTTTATAAAAAACAAATCACAAAAGAACAACCACCACAAGCGGATGAAAGCAGTAAGTTTGTGCTACAACAAGGAATCCACAATTTAAATCCCAGGGGAGTGACAAAACAGTCATTTAATGCTATGTCAACACATGTATCTTCTCTTTCATTAGTAAACACCCCTGCTGGCTGCTCTACTGTCTGAAGTAGACCACCTACCGAAACTCATAGAGGTGTGGAAACTGGGATGGTTTCATAATGCTGTTTTATTTAGCTTTCTTCCTTATCCTTCTTGATGCCAATTTTGCTTTTTTGTTTTTGCTTATGCTTTCTCCCATCACTTTTAAAACAAATACACACAAGCATTATGAAGTTAATTTATGAAGTATATGTTTAAAATGTTTATGATTCAAATGACCTACTTTTCTCTTAATTCCCCAAATCACTCTGACTATCTTAGCCTATTGAGAGTTATATTTGTCCGTAAATTACCCAGGCTTTATCTCTGCACACAGCCTGCCCACATCATCTGTGAATAAATAAACATAAAAAATAAATGGAGAGGAAAGACGACAGCATCCATCTCCCTTTCTCTCTGAAAAGTGTACTACTGAGAACTTGGTTAATGACCTACGCTGTATTAATAGATCTAAAGTATTTTCCAACCCTGCGGGTCCATTGCTACCCCTGCAAACGTGTTCCACTAAACTGCTGCTTTTAATACCATTGCTTACAAGAAGTTTATGAGTACACATTTTAAAAAATAATTTCATATAAATGCATGCAAGGCAACCATGTAAAATTACTAAGAATTTAAAGCTGAAAAGTTAACCTTTAACTTGTAACCTTTAACATACAACATAATTCCTTCAAACACTTGCTGAGCACATAAAAGAGCAAATAAAAGTCATCTTTATTTTCATTCGCAGTGGCAAGGCTATGCTTATTTCAAGAAATTAAACCACCTTAAAATTGATTTTTGATATTATTTTGTAATAAATTAAAATTTAGGTTTGTCTTGCATTAAACATCAAACATTGAACATAAAATTTAGCATGAGACTACTGCAACCTACATTGTGACGGTAATGAGTTACAAGTAAGTGTATACTACAATCAAACATTATCTTTATTGAAAATATTTGTGCCTTCTTAGAGATTCAAAGCCTATCGGTGGGCAACTGAACATCCCCTTACTGAGGGGTTGTGGGGAAGAGATGAGCCAATCAGGGTGCAGGGTAGCAACAATGAAATATGTAACTTTCCTCTAGTTCTTAAATGCTTCCTCCCCCCCAATATCATGATCCCAATTCTACCTTACAAATCTGGCTAGACCAGAGGATGTATATTGGTACAGACAGGAACTGGAAACACAGGGAATCCAGGATAGATGACTCCTTCAGGACCAGTGGTGAGAGGGGCGATGCCTGGAGGGTGAAGGGAATGTGGGGTAGAAAGAGGGAACCAATTACAAGAATCTAAGTATTGCCTCCTCCCTGGGGGATGGACAGCAGAGAAGAGGGCAGAGGGAAACATCAGACAGGGTAACTTATAACAAAACTATAATAATTTATGAACTATGAAGGGTTCAGAGGGAGGGGGAGGGAGGGGGGACATTAGCAACTGATATTAGGGGCTAGAGTGGGAGGCAAATGTTTTGAGAATGATGACGCCAACAAATGTGCATATGTGTTTGACATGGATTGTGATGAGAATTGTATGAGCCTCCAGTAAAATAATTTTAAAATCTTTTTAAAAAAAAGAAAAAAATGAATCAAATTCCTGTAGTTCCTTTCTCTTAATTGTTCTGTTTTTAATAATAAAAAAGAGAAATAGCCCACAATAAATGTTTATTAAATTAAACCAAGAGCTGTCACCATCAATTTAAAAATTTGATTTTGTAGATTACAAGCAAAATATTAGCACACTTTAAAAAGAATATAAAAATATTTGATGTATTAGCTTCATTATTGAAAATATGAATATATACATATATACATATATCCATCCAACATGATTCACTTGAGGTGTAATAGATATTTGAGAACATCAAATTTTTGTATGTTACTTTAAACATAATAGTAAACATTTTTAATATGTAGTAATTAGGGTAATTTGTTATATATTTCATGTTTTGAAGAAGATGAGTTTTTTTGGTTGGGGTCAGCTCAAAGTAACCATTCAACTTCAGATTTTAAAAAAAATGAATTAAATTGACTTGAATAAAATTAAGTGAATACTGAATGTTATAATCAATATTAAGTAGTTGCAATGGTTAAGCACTCGTTTGCTAACTAAGAGATCAACAGCCAGGAACACGGGGGATAAAAGATGTGCTCCACTGCTTCTGTAACAATTTGCAGACTTAGAAACTCTATGAGGCAGCTCTACTATATCCTATTGGGTCAGTAAACTAAACATTTATTAGATGACAAAAAGAGAATAAAACAGAGTCATTATGTTACAGTGCATGAAAACACTAACACTTACTAACCAAAAAATTATAGCAATTCAAATTCACAAAGAACACCATTGGAAGAAAGAACTGGGTATCTGCTTTCACGAACTCGTCCACTCCCTGCTCAATGCTCATGCTCACCGGGAGCTCACTAAAAGGGAGTTGGTGACAGCAAGGTGTGCTCAAGAAAGTAGATGATGGCCCTCTATCAAAAAGAAGAATATCTGCGGTCTTAAAGGCTGCTCTTCAAACAGAGCCCTCTAATTGAAGTGTCACAAAAGCACACCAGCCTGTGTGTTGCAAGAATGATAAACAATCCAATCCAAATCTGACCGAGGGAATGGTATCTGAGCTGAAGTTGTCAACACCTGGTTTACAGAAGGCAATGGGTGACAGTGGGAACTCAAAATCTATTCTGCAGGGTCCACACATGGATTAGTCCAATGACGAATTCCCTCTTACGATAGTGGAGTGAGGTGCGGGATGTAAATAGTCTTACTATTAGACAGAGAATATCAGAAACTTGATTATGGCAGATGTAATTAGGTCACACTGTGATACTTGATGATTTGATCTCCTTTTGGATCCTTGTGGCATGGTGGCTACTCTTTGGGCTGTGATCCACTGGGGCAGTAATTTGGCACCACCAGCAACTCTGAGGGAGGAAAAAGGACTTTCTACTACTTCAAAGAAACACCAGTCTTGGTAACTTGCAGAGGCAGGTCTACCTTGTTCTAGAGGGGTGCTTTGATTTGGTATTGACTGGATGGTAGTGAGTTTTGGTTTATTTTGTTTTTGATCTATTTAAAAATTTTTCTTGTATTTAATTGTTCCATTTTTTCCTTAATTTTTTAGTTTGGTAATGTTGTTGGTTCTTTTTTTTCAACGTTCTCCAGTATAAAATTTCTAGGATGAGTGACGCTAAAAATAGTAACTAAATTAGGGGTTTGGGGCAGGGGTGGGGGGCTGTGGGAGGGAGGATTGGAAGATAATATGGAGCTAATAACAAATACAAGCGGGAAGAAAATCTTCTGAAACTGATAGTGGTAATGAATGTACAGCTCTTTTTATTACAACTAAACTATAGTCAATAAAACTATTTTAAAATACTTCCCATTGAAAACTGGAACATAGTACTACTCAGACACACAAAAGTTCAGTAGTTGGATTCAAATAATTTAACAACTAGTTCACGGCCATAAGGACCATTTGAAGTGTAAAAACCATAATATGCTGAAATATAGTTTACTATTTCATTACAATTAATATTTAGATAAGAACAATAAAAGAGGCACACCACTAGATTATGTTTTTGAGACTTTTAAGTATTAATGAAAAATATTAAATAATACCTGACAATAAACAGTAAAACTTATTTAAGTTATTACCAAACTGCTTCTTGATTCGGGTCCTCACTTGCAATGTTCTTCGTATTTATTAAAGCATGATGAATTGTGTGATTTATCCTTAACCATCTTTTCATTAGAGGATTAGAATCTCAACCTTTAGAAGTAGGCCAGTTAGACAGTAATGATTGTGTTTGCTATATTAGAGACAGATGGCTTTTCTTCTCTGAGCATATTATGTTCATCTTTGAAAAACCCCTTTACATTTCTGCTAAACTTACAGCAATCGTTCTGACAATATTTCTTAGCTCTTTGAACACTTACAGGAACTGCATAATTCACTCATAATCTCTCCTGGGAATTTGGGGCACACCAAAAAGCTGAAACAAATGACTTGTCATCCATGTTGCTTGACACTTTTTCTCTTTATGTTATCTGTTTGTTTACTAAAGAACAAATGCAAAAGAATAAAAATTTCGTATGTCATAACAACTTTTAAGCAATGGACAAACAAATATTACAAGTATGGTTCTGTCTAATTTTTGTATATCGATGGATGAAATGAACATTGCTTTGGGCACAGATGGCTGCTAAAAAAAGAGGTATGTACAGAGAACCCTGATTCCAAGTGCCATTTAACCACTGGTTTGCCAAACTCAACAAAAAAAATTAGGTATATATTTGTGGTAGTTACATAATTGGGGTCAATTTGAGACTTGAGAGGATTAAGAGTGAAGGGGTGGAGTCTAGTCTGTCAATTGGATCATAGCCAAAGAGGCCTCTGTGTGTGCATGGCCTTGTACCGAAAATTCGGAGAATTCCTGAATTTCCTGTTTGGAGGCAGGAGAGACTCTCTCTCTCAATTGACTCCCTTGGAGACTCTCTACTGATAAGGCTCACTCCCTGTGAGACATCCCTGAAGAGAAGCCCATGCAACTACACTGATGCTCCCCGGAACTGAAGAAGCCACTTGGAGACTCCTGCCAGTGCTGAGATGCTTACAACGCCACTGGATCCAAAGACTTTCCACCCACCGGCCTGTGATCGTCCTATACTCAGTGTCATTGTATGTGTTCGTGAATCTGAAGAGGACTTTATAGATTGGTATCGGACATACAGGCTAATATCGGACATATGAGCTTGGACAGGACTGAGTTGGGATGCTTTCTTAATGTACAAATACCCTTTATATAAAACTCTCTTTTATACACATGAGTTTCTAAGGATTTTTTCCTTTTGTCTACCTGGACTAACACAATGTTCAGCTTAACCAGTATGAACTGGCTGAATCCCACTATGATCTCCATGAGTGAAAACTGACTGGACAGAAATGGTAAGAAATAAAATAAGTGGTTGAATTTAAAATATTACAAATTGAAATAAAATCTCTTGATTCTAATATGTGAAACATTTTATAAATTTTTTCATGAGAATTTTGATATTCTTTATTTTCAAAAAAATCATTCATCATATACAAATGGAATTTTTCATAAAAATAAATTTTAATTTATGAAACTTGTCTAAACTTATTAAAGGATAAGACACAATTATCTAAATTATTATATTATAAAATATACTCTAATGTTGTATTGCGATAATTTTTAATATTACATACATACCACTTCAGCTTAGTTTCAAACTATTATTAATAATGACTTATTGAAAATTTGAAGGTCCCAAAGTAATCAGATTTTGAAACCAAATTTCCTTTTCAAAATGTTTGATTTAAAAAATAAGAAAAATTATTTCTACAGTTTAGGAAAGTCATATAGAAAAGACAAAGATACTAAATTTAAAAGAAGTCCCCAAACTGCCCAAGATTTTGCCATTTATCATATTTTAGAAATCTGTTATTATGCTATATTTATAAATAATCTCCTTAGCCTAAAGAAATTATCTGAATTTCAAGTAAAAAAATTACTTCAAAGTTTATTTCATACAATTTCCATCCTTTAAAGAAAAATTGTTATCCATGACACTAACATATATAAAAATGCTCACATCTAAAACTCTTCCTATTGCCACTGTAAGCTAACAAGGATTCAGTAAAAGTTTATATTTTAATAATTTTATAAGTCACAGCTTTATTTTATATTCCTATTTCCAGTTATTCCAAGGAAGCTTATATTGTTTGGTGGTTTTGTTTGTTAATTTGTTTTTCTGCTTGTTTTTTAGTATAAGAAGTTTGAGGCTCTCTTTCCCTTCTCGCTGACTAAATTGATTCTAGAGTTCCCAGAGGAAATAAAATGTATAAGAATATGATAATAACGTTTTAAAGTAATTATGTTTCTTCAGTGCAAATAAAATTGATATATGTGTTTATGATTACATTCCCTAAAAATTTGGGAAGGATCTGATACTCAAGTGCTTTAAAGCAATTGTGACAAGAAGATCTGTCAAGATGCAGCCTGGACCATTTCTTAAAGAACCACAACTCGATTTTTTCACTTAATATATTTGGTTTTGGTTGACTAGAAGATGTCTATAACAGAGCATTAACAAACACTGTAATTTGCTGGGGTCAGCCAGGTCTGCAGCTTTGAGATTGAAAGTCTCCCTAAATTATGCTATCAGCTTTCGAAAGCTCATTAGACTTAACCCATTTAGGCGCCACTGACTTCTCGGAATCACCAATAGAACCCTAATCAGAAAACCACAGAGCAGCCAGTCTTCTGCTATCAGAAACCTCAGTACAATTTTTTGTATTAATATTTCAGAAAGTTTGTAGGAACAGATACTCCCTGCTGAGCACTACAACTAGACCATATAGAATTACAGTCAGTCAATCTGGCTAGAGCAGCTGACTGCTTCCTGTCTGTCTCTTCACTTGGAAAATGGAGGGAGAAAAAGAAGAAAATGAAATGAGTTCCCTTATTTGATTTATGATTAATAAATTCCTATAATTGGAGAGTTAGATAACCAGTAAATAGAAGAATATAAGGTTACAGGAAAATGAGACTCTTATCCTGCAGTATAGCCCTAAGCTTACTAAAATAGCATAATTTCATTTTTCCAGGAGAATCAATTTTTGAAGGTTGAGTTCTATCTCACAATCTTTAAAGCATTTAATTAATTTTTTATTATGTTTTGGTAGCAAAAAAAAAATCTAAGATGTAATTGTCAAATTGACACAATTAACAATGTTTTATAGCTTTTGGACAAAGAGTTTATAAGTCAAAGCACATTATGACCCATGACATTTTTAGTAACTTTAAGAAATATATGCAAAGAGAACTGCAATTTCCATTATATGAAGTTGAGACCAATATTCAGAGAAAAGCTACAAAGCTGTTTCCTTTTTCAATTAAAAATAGAATGGTACCTATAAACTGAAGGATGATTCAATAAACAATGTTTTAAATATTCAAAATTTGATAAGTATGTCCTTAAGGAATCTGCATGTAATAGGAGATATATATATATATATATAATAAATATTCTTATCATGTAATGATGCCTATTTACAGAAAAAGAATTTAAACTTTTAAATTTAAGTACTTAGCATGCTAACATATAGTGATTTGTTTAAAGATATATTTTCCATATTTGGTCCATTTAAATATCACTTGAACTATGCAATTTGAAGTGTGATGTTCTTGGTTGGCATTCGGTCAGTTCTCACTCAAGCCTCCCTGTGTACAACAGAATTAAGAACTGCCCTGTGTGATCTTCACAATTGTTATTGTGCAGCCAGGTGTCAATGTAACTTGTTGAGGGTCTTCCTCTTTTTCGTTGCCCTTTTACGTTATTAAGCAGAATTACCTTTTCCAGGAATTGGTCTCTTCTGAAAACATGTTCAAATTACATGGGTTGTAGTTTACGATGCCTGACTACATGGTTTATTATACCGGAATGACAAATTCAAGAGCAATGGAGTTATAGTCAACATCAATAAGAACATTTCAAGGTATATCTTGAAGTACAATGCTGTAGGATATTATCTATTCATATTAGAAATTCACATACAAGGATATAAATTTAAAACAACTATTATTCAAATTCATACACCAGCCACTAAAGCTAATAATGAAGAATTCTGAAGAATTCTAACAACTTCTTCAGTCTGAAATTGATCAAACATGCCAACAAGATGCATTGATAATGTGATTGAAATGTGAAAGTTGTAATCAAAGAGGAAGGAAAGACAGTTGAAAACATAATTTTTGTGACAGAAGCAAAATTGGAGATCTCATGACAGGATTTTGCAAGATCAATGGCTTCATGTCAACTACCTTTTTTCGCAACATAATTGGTGACATGTGAACTTCTTCAGCAGGAATACACAGAAACCACATGAACTGTCTCTGTGGGAAGATACAAAGCAGAAACTCGGGAACAGCAAAAAAACCAGGCGAGGGGCTGTTGGGTAACAGATTATAAATTACTCATCTATATGCTCATTTTGAAATTCCATAAATTGAGAAATAGTGAGTTGAAATATCACCTGGAGTATACCCCATCTTGAATATATCCCACCTAGAATTTTGAGAACACATCAAAAACATATGTGACTCATTGAACACTAATGACAGAAGACCAGATGAGCTGTATGATGACCTCAGGAGCATCATACATAAAGAAAGCAAAAGGTCATTGAAAAGACAGGGGACAAAATGTCAAGATGGATGTCAAAAAAATACTATGAAACTTGCTCTTGATTATAGAGTAAAGTAAGTAGAAGAAATTATGGGGGGAAAAAATTTAAAAATTAGAGAAACAGGATATTAAATCACAGTATCGGAGGTCAGGCTTACTATTCTAGCGCTAGCTTTGCTGTTAGCTAGATGGACAGGGTAAGCAAATCAGTCAGTTGCAAGACATGCTTAAGTCTAAAATTCCTCAAAACATATGCATCTATGATTCCAAAAAAATGAAATAAAAATGATTTCAAGTTTTTTGTCTATAGACACAATTACGAGTATTTCCTTTTTCTAATTACATCCAAATATGTCTGAATATGATCACATTCGGTTATATAGATAATGTGTTGTAGCATGAAATGGCATATAGAAAAATATGAACACAAATCAATCCTTTTAAAGGGCACATCAAATTGTTTCCAAATCTCCCACTTGCAGAAGTTCCTGTTGCCCACCTGATGAGGTTTGCTGCCATCCTCCACCCACTAAGTGTTTTCCGTTTGGCAACTGAGCTGTAGTTCAGAACTGGTTTTCAAAAAGAGAGACTGAATGAAATTATGTATCTAAAATTGTATTTTAGCTGCTTTCTTCTGTGCTGTTTAGCATAATGTGCTTGTGTTTTAGTCATAAAAATTGAAGTTGTTCTTATTTTCATTTTGCGTGGAGCCGTTTCCTAATTCTCTCATCCTTTATTGTACTTTAAAATCATGAGAACATTGAAATGTCTAATGCATATCAATGATGAAAATGAATCAGCAGTGAACACCTATGAATTGTTCAAGAATTAGAATATAACAAATGATTGATGACTAGTTATTATGACCCTTTTTTAGTCCCTGCTCACTTTCTTTGGTCATCCTCACCTAAACATTAATGCTCTCTTAAGTTTTATATTAAGGATCACCTTGACCACTTAAAATTGATAATTGTTATCTGCCATTGTTTCTTCCTTCTACTCATATTTACACTATCTAAAATATGACTGGGCCTTGTGATTCATAAAGTTTTCAATAGCTGATTTTCAAAAGTAGATCACTAGGCCATCCAAGTTTGCCGTACAATAAATTGCTAAATTTATTTTATTGTGTATTATAAAAAGATCTTATTATTTAGGTTCTTTGGGGTGGGTTTTTGGACTTTTTTTGTTTGTTTGTTTTTTAACTCAATATTATTTTCAACACAATCTATGTCATGTACACAATAGGAGTAGTTAAATTACTTTTATTGGTTAATAATATTTCTTCAAATGTTTATGATATAAATATATATACATTTAGTAATATCAGTACATTAAAGGAATATTATAATTCAAAACCACAATTCAAAAGCATTAATTTTTCTTTGATCTCGTTTATTTATTGTAAAGGATCCTTGGTGGCATAGTGTTTTATGGGTTGGTCTGTGATCCATAAGGTGAACAGTTTGAAATCACCAGTTGCTCCACAGGAGAAATACAGAGCTTTCTACGCCTGTGAGGAATTACAGCTGTGGAAATCATGGGTGCACTTCTACATTGTCTTGTAGAGCCACTGAGTCAGCATGGACTCATAATTCATTGTCCAGAATTCATAGGGCTATAAGGTGTTTGAAATCATATACTTAGGTCAGGTGCACTTTAGTAATTTAATTTCCACACAGATGCTTCCATGGTTGTTAACTATAGATCCAAGTAAGTGAAATCCATGATAATTTCTTCTTTTTTTTAATCAATTTATTGGGGGCTTGTATAATTCTTATCACAATCCATACATACATCCATTGTGTCAAGCACACCTGCACAATTGCTGCCAACGTCATTATGCAAACGTTTTCTTTCCACTTGAGCCCTTGATATCAGCTCCTCTTCCCCCCCTCCCTCCCCATTCCCCCCTCCCTTATGAACCCTTGATAATTTATAAATTATTATTTTGTCATATCTTACACTGTCCGATGTCTCTCTTTACCCACTTCTCTGCTGTCCATTCACCAGGGAGGAGGTTACATGTAGATCCTCATAATGGGTTCCCCCTTTCTACCCCACCTTCCCACCACCCTCCTGGTATCGCCACTTTCACTACTGGTCCTGAAGGGATCATCCGCCTGGATTCCCTGTGTCTCCAGTTCCTATCCATACCAGTGTACATCCTCTGGCCTAGTCAGATTTGTAAGGTAGAATTGGGATCATGATAGTGGGGGGAGGAAGGATTTAAGAACTAGAGGAAAGTTGTATGTTTCATCGTTGCTACCCTGCACCCTGGCTGGCTCATCTCCTCCCCATGACCCCTCTGCAAGGGGATGTCCAGTTGCCTAAAGATGGACTTTGGGTCTCCACTCCGCACTATTCACAATGATATGATTTTTTTGTTCTTTAATGCCTGATACCTGATCCCCTTGACACCTCATGATCACACAGGCTGATGTGCTTCTTCCATGTAGGCTTTGTGGCTTCTGAGCTGAATGGTCGCTTGTTCAGGTGCTATATCCCTTGACAGCCGGGCACCATCCATTTACTGTGATGTTGTATATTAGGGCTGTTGTGTGATGTTTACTTTTTAAAATTTTCATCAGTAAGTTGTTCAGATCCTGTTAATTTTCTGCAAATAAATGTATGTTCTTGACATTTTGTGACATACCAATGAGTAAATCCTGAGGACACATTGTTCTTCATAATATTCCAATTTCTTGAAGCACTTGCTCAACATAGAGATGATGAAAAGATGCAATCCTAAAACACATTCTTCTCTTTCTCAAACTGCACAGAATCTCCTTTATGTTAGAAAGATTGCTTCCTGATCTAATCACAGGCCCCACATGATTACAATGACATATTCTGGAATTCCTTTTCTTTTTAATACTCTCTATAATTTGTGTGATAGCTTTATGTCAAATCGGTTGGGCCAGGGATTTCAGTGGTTTGACAGCTGTGTTTTTGCTTAGCTCATTAAGTTCAGACTCAGAATGACACCCTGTAAACATAACAAAACACTGCCTAGTTCTGTGCCACCCTCACAATTGGTATATTTGAGCACACTGGTATACCCACCATGTTAGTCCATCTCCACAAGGGACTGGCTCTTTCTTGTTCACTGTCTTGATGTACTTTGCCAAGCATGATGTACTTTTTCAGGGACTGGTCTCTCCTCATGACATGTTCAAAGTATGAGACAAAGTTTTGCCATCCTTGCTTTTAAAGAGCATTATGACTGTACATCTTTCAAGACAGATGTTTG
>NW_022106084.1:1494764-1496026 GCF_000313985.2 Echinops telfairi
CACCCTCCCTCTGCCCTCCCAGTATCCCCACTCATACCACTGGTCCTGAAGGGATCATCCGTCCTGGATTCCCTGTGTTTCCATTTCCTATCTGTACCAGTGATATTTTCAATACATTTTGCCTACTCTATAATTTAAATGCATCAAATCTTCTTTTCTTCAGCCTTCCTTATTCAATGTCCAACATTCACATTCACATTCATCTGAGCTGATTGAAAATATCCAGGCTTAAGTAAGGCCGGAGGGTCTCTGGTGGTGTAGTGGTTATGAGTTGGGCTCTGATCCATGTGATCCAAAGTGGGAAACCGCTAGTAGTTCTGTGGAAGAAATATTGGGCTTTCTAGAGTTATAGTCTTGGAAACCTACAGAGAGCTCACAGTGAGTAAGCATTAACTCAATGGCAGTAAATTTGGTTTTGGGGTTTGGGTTAGGCCTACCTCAAAGTGACATCCCTACTCTTCAACACTTTAATGGGGTCCTAGGCAGGTTCAAATCCTCCTCAACGTCAGCAAGAAGGGTTGGGTTATCTGCTTATCCAAAGGTATTAATAAGCCTTTCAATTCTGAGGCTAAGCTCTTCTTCATTTTTTCCCATTTCTCAGAGTATTTGGTAAGCATTCAGATTGAATAAGTGTGGTAAGGTGCTACATTTCTGATGAACACCTTTCTTGATTTTAAACCATGCAGTGTTCCATATTCTATTTGAACAATTACTTCCTGATGTCCACTAATTATTTTGGGTACATTGGTTCAGTGTTGTGGTGGTTACACTATTTCACGTCAGCTTGATAAAAGAATGAAGGGGTAGAGTCTCACCTATCCATCAGGTCACTGCCTCATTGATACCTCCTTGTGGGTGTGGCCTTCTCATGAGGATTCTGGGACTTCTCTTCCTTCATGATGGCTGGATACACTCTCTCTCTGCTTCACATTCCTGTTGACAAGCCACATGGAGCCATGCTGATGGCAGCCAGAGCCCTGGTGATGCTGCCATGGCCACTGGATCCACAGGACTTTCCACCCACCGTCTAGTGATCATCCTGCGTTTGGCATCAATTCGTGTGCTGCAGGAGTGTGAAGAAAAGTTGACGAGTTAATATTGGACTTATGAGCTAATTTCAAACTTATGAACTTGATCTGGACTGGACTGGGATGTTTTCTTCATATATGATTACTCTTTGATATAAAGCTCCATCCTACACATATGCAAGTTTCCCTGGATTTGTTTCTTTGGTCTACCCGGACTAACACAAATGTATTCCT
>NW_022106084.1:1499027-1500174 GCF_000313985.2 Echinops telfairi
ATAATTGAAGGGCAGAGAGATAAATGGATCAGTGAGCCTCACCTTCCTAGTTCTCGGATCTCTTGCTTTCTGATGGTTGGATCAGGATACAGCTGCCTTAGCCAGTTCCTTGCCTCAGGTGGCAAGGGTCACTTCCTGTGAGACATCCCTGAGGGAAGCCACATGTACCTACGCTAATGGAGCTCTGGGTACTGGAGCAGCCACCAGGAGACCCCTGTCAGTGATAAGATGCTTGCACGTTCACTGATTCAGCTTTTCTCCTGCAGTCAGCGTCAATGTGTTTGTTTGTGAGATTAAGGAGGATTTTGTAGATTGGTGGCAGACATATGGGCTAATGTTGGACTTGTGGTTAATGTTGGACAGGGTGGGGGTGGGATGCTTTCTTAATGCAAACGTACCCTTTATATAAAACTCTCTCTTACATACTCTTATACACTCATATGAGTTTCTGTGGATTTGTTTCCCTGGTTTACCCAGACTAAAATAACAGGAGTGGGATACTGGAGGAAAAAGAATTATAAGATGGAAAGAAGATGTCTGTTTGGCCTCTCCCTCCCTCAGGGTCGTTTTTCTTCTTGGACTAACCAGAGGTCAGATAAAGCCGCACTGTTCACTCGGTTGTTTTCTGGAAAGAATGTGGGAAATTAAAGTTTTGATTATTTTGCTTAGTTGTAGTCTTTGGTTATTCTTGTTTAAAATGGTGAAAGTAATTAATTTCTATTTTGAGCTCAGGGGTAGAAATCGCCATTCGAATTTCTCAGAAACTGTGTATTTAAGGAAAGTGGCTGAGAGAAGATCAAAATGCCTGACAGAAAGCCCATTTCTGGTTTAATGCTCTCAGACCTAATCCCATATTTTTGCATAAATCAAATCGTTTAGATAAGGATTTAGATAAGCTAAATAAGGATTGAACTTGACTTTTTAAAGAACTCACTGATTCTATTTTTGTTTATACTGATTTCTTCTGCTTATTATTGATATAATGATTTATAGAAATGTTTATTGGGAAGTATGAAAATAGAAAGCTTGTAAGCCCACTTGTTTTCAGCCATTATAATTTGATCTTTAAATGAGTATAGGCCATGCATACAAAGAAAGGTTTGAAAAGATATGCCCTACCTAGTGCTTTGGAGTACTCAGGAACCAG
>NW_022106084.1:1502251-1515341 GCF_000313985.2 Echinops telfairi
AGTTGGGATGCTTTCTTAATATACACTTACCTTTTATATAAAACCCTCTCTTATACATGAGTTTCTGTGGATTTATTTACCTAGTTTATCCAGACTAACACATAAGTTCCATTTAATCATGTAGTTTTGATGGAAAATATTTTATGAATCATTCTTTTACAATATGAATATTATAACATGATTTATTGTAATTGTTTTCTATTGGTACACTTTATAAATGTTTTGTTTTATATTTTGTACATGCACAACTATTTTTATGTTACTCTGACTCTCCATTGTCATATGATCTTTATAAAACAGTTTCCATGCTAACATTCAAATGACAATTATGTATTTGTTCAAATAATTTATTTTCCTTACATGTGAAAGAATTAAAGAAAATTGTTTTCTCACATTTATGAGAAACAAGTTCAGCTTACTGCAATCCTTTTCACTTTGTTCCAGTCTTCTTCTAATTTATCTTTAAAAATGCCTTTATAGACTGTCTTTGATATTTTCCCTAATTTATTCTGATGACTTCCAAATTTATATTCATAAAAAATTTCTCTCTTGCATTCTGATCTATTATATTCAATAGCATAGTCAACATCTTCACTTGAATAGCTGATGACTGAGACAGAAACAGAAGGTCCTCAGCAAAACGCCTCAAAAAAGCCACTCTCATGAACAATTTAGAGGTCATGAAGCAACAAGGGAGAGGGTTCTTATGTAATGGACAAATAGGAGTTTGTATTAAGAGGGATCACTTGATTTAATGGGATAGCATCTCCAGTCAGATAGACTTAGATACTTGTCCTCTGCTGCACCCACATCTTGGGGTGCTAAAGAAAGGAGCTAATTGTGCCCTTGAAAGCTATCTTTTAGGGAAAAATAAAAAGTTCTGGTGGTATCATCCTGATTGGCAGTTTGACTTACATTGGGCTGTGCATATGCAACTTCTAAGAGTAAATCCAGTGAACTATCAATCACCCTTATGGCAATGAGACCCTGTAACTTTACCTTACAGAAACTGTAAGGTAAGGAGCCCAATACTGGGAATGAGAACTTGACCAACAAAAGAGCTGCTAGACTAATGCCATAGAGAAACAGATGCGTAAAACTTCCCCAATGGTGAAGATCATATAAAGGAAACCCACCAGGCAGGCAGCAAACTCAGACCTCTTTACAAAGCAGCTCTCTTATATACCTCTGTCAAATGTACTAAAAGTTTTTCTGTTTTACCGAACATCTGTAGTTTTACTTTCACATGCATGTGAGGCAATCAAAAATACCACGGCTTGAATCAGGCACACCTTAGTCCAGAAAATAACATCCCTACTTTTCAACCCTTTCAAGAGGTCTTGTGCAGCAGACGTACCCAATGCAACCTGTCCTTGGTATGTTTTGTCTGCTGCTTCGGGGAGCATTGATTGTGAATCAAAGCAAGCCAAATCCTGGATAACTTCTGCCTTTCCTCCACTTAACATGATGTTACCTATTGGTGCAATTGTGAGGATTTTGGTCTTCTTTACAATGAGTTGTAAACCCTACTGAAGGCTGAAATACTTGATCATCTTCAGCAAGTGTTTCAGTCATCCTCATTTCAACAAGCAAGTTTCTGTTATCTGTTAATAATCATTCCTCCAATCCTAACGCTACATCATCTTTCATAGATGTCAGCTTCTCTTACTATTTGCTCTAAGGATTCAGTAAGTTTGGGAAAATGCAATCCTAACACACACCTTTTCTGATTTAAAGCATCCAGTATTTCCTTGTTATGTTCATACAACTGCTTCTTGATCCTTGTTCAAGGTCCACTTGAGCACATTGTAATGTTCCAAGATTCCCATTCTTCTCAAGGTTAACAATAGTTTGTTATGATCCACATAGTCAACTCCATTGGCAGAGTCCATACAACACAAGTAAACATCTTTCTGGTATTGTTCACTGTGAGTCAAGATCCATTCGACATCAGCAACGCTAGCCCTTGTTCCACATCCTCTCCTGAATGTAGTCTGAACCTCTGGCAGCTCCCTGTCAAGGTACAGTTGCTACTGTACTTGGATGATCTCCGGGCAAGTGTGACTTGCATGTGGTATTAATGGTATTGTTCTGTAATTTAAGCATTCTGTTGAGTCATCTTTCTTTGGAATGCATACTAATATAGATCTCTTCCAACTAGTTTCCCAAGTAGCTGTTATCCAAATTTCTCAGTGCTTTGAATTGTGGTGCTGGCATGCACTAACCTTCAATGTTTCAAGGAGCATCTCCAATCAGGTTTTCTTATGTATTTGTGTGATAGTTTTCCTGGAACTAAAGCCTTTACATTTTTCTGAAGATTAAGCTATCTGTAACAAAGAATTTGCTATTATCAGAGGGTTTCTATATAATTAATTTGACTGTATGATAACAATATTCTGTTCAGAATATCTGTGTCAATTTAAATTCCCACTTTGCAATAGTAAAGATCGTAGAACCCATCATCACAACAACTTTCAAGATTGTAGATCTAAAATTTCAGCAGTGTGATTGAGTAATATTATTAATTTTATATTTTTCTGATTTCTAATTATTTTGAGGACCTTTATGCACTCTTTTTTATTTTTTAATGAACTTCTGTAAATAACTTCTCTGTACTGTGCCTATCTCTTCCAGCAGGATCTTCCTTATTTTAGAAGAGAGATTCTTAACACATTCATGGTTGCCACCTCGCTAAATAAATATTAGCTCTGATTTCCTTGCTTTTACCATTGCCACATCTCCTCTAGCTTCAAATAAAATATGCAGAATTATCTTATTCAAATGTAAGTTACTTTGTAAAATTTCAGATTAGAATTTTTCATGTTTTTTCAACTTCAAGATAAAAATCAAAGGCATTCTGCTGTTGCGTGTATTCATATGAGACCTATACTTAGTGATTTTTATTTATTCTTCCATCTTAATATCTTCACATATTATCTGTTCTTATTATACTGTTCTCCTTAGTAGTCTTTGAATATGCCCAGCTTATGTCTTTACATTAACTGGTCCACTCTTCAGAACACAAATTATTTGCTTTCACCTCTAATTATTGTGCATATGTTGCCTTTTTGTGTGTCCTTTTCTTCTTAGCCATTTAAAATTACACTTTGATCCCTGGCATTCCCTGCTCTCCACTTCTACTGTATGATAGAATTAACTTACTTATCATGTTTTGATATCATTTTCACTACTTAAATATCTCCCGTGAACAAAGATTCATTTTTGTTCCTATTTTTGTTTGTTCACACATACCCAGGATCCATGGTAGTGCTGTGGCTTAGGTGTTGGGCTGCTTGCTACCCACAAGGCTGATGGTTCAAACACACTAGTTACTCCTTAGGGAAAAGAGGAGGCTCTCTGCTCCAATTAAAATGAACAATCCTGGAAACTCTATAAAGGGTCTTGATGAGTCAAAATTGATGGGATAGCAATGGATTTTTGTCTTCTTGCATACTTTTTAGAAGAAAATATTGTTCATGCTCAAAAACATATTTGTTAAAGTAAACTATTAACTTTCCAGAAATCACTGTCATCTCAACTTAACTAGTTAAGAATTTAACCAGATCTCAATATATTTTCATTTTGTCAATTTTATATCCCTATCAATAATGACCCCAAATAGAAAGCAGATATCTTGAGGTTAATTGAGGGTTATCATATTTTATTGTTTTGTTTTTTCAGTATTTCATGTTTTGCAAAACAAGATAAGGTACGCCCACAGCATTGCTCATATAAACTTTTGTACACATAGAAGAGCATATCACTTGTTTAGAGAGACATAGCTAGACAGTCGTTTGGCAAGTATAAGAAACCATCGTTAGCTAAGTGTTCATGAACATTCAAACAGTAGACACGAGGCAGTACATTCATGCTGTAATGGTGAATCTTACCTTATACATTTTATTCTTTACATTAAAAATACATGTCGTACCTTTAACTGGAAATCATCTTAAAAATAATAAATTGTCACAGTGAACTATACATTTCATCTGAGAATATTAACTTTCTGATCTCCTAATGGACTTCTGATTGTAAATTATTCAATCTTTATTTTAAGGCATTTACATGTGCAAAACACATGCCCTTTATCATTATTATTACTTCTTTAAGTCACCTAGTTTTTACTAAGGGATGTCTGTGTAATCATGAAGCCTTTGAGTCTTAGTTATGATCACTTTAGTTAGTTCATATGAACAGTAAATTCTGCGATTGAATGTGTGTATATAAATTAAGACACACATGTGGCCATAGGCAACCTTTTTCATTCTTAGTTATTAAATAGAGAAAATTTTATTATCAACAGGGTCATTTTTGAGGGTTAGAAGAAAAATATGTGAAAAAAAAGAAAAATATAAATACAACACTTAACATGGTTTAAATTTAGATGATCATTTCCATAAGAATAGACCATCTCTCAACTTGAACAAATTGATTCTTTTTTTTTTTTTCCGCTCTTTATTCTTAATTGACTGGAAGATAAAAATCGGAGTCTTTCCATTCTTATATGTGGCACCCCATTCATAGAATTCATTGTTATGGAACAGAGTTATATGTTTACTTAGTCACCAAATTTGGAAAAGTAGTTTCAAGATTTGCCACACGTATTCGATCATTATATGACCAAAATTGCTTATTTAGTCACTTCTGAGTGCATCTCGGTTTGAAATTATACGGCTCACTACCAGCAGTTCTAACCCGACTAACAGAAACTCTAGCGGACAGAACAGAACCGCCCCTCAGGGTGTCTGAGACTCAATCTTTTCAGGAACTAAAGACCTTATCTTTCTCTTAAGAAGCGGTTAATGCTTTCAAACTGCTGACCCTGTGTTTAGCAGCCTAACATATCACCCACTATGCCAGTTGAACAAAAACAACTTGCTCTCCAGCTACTATTGTGGTCTAGCCTATAGTTGATTCTGAATGTCAAACGGCAGACATTCCCATTAGCAGGTGAGCACCTACCTAACCATTGCACCACGCTGGCTCCTTAAATAGTTTGTTGTTTTTGTTGTGGACCATTTAATGGATTCCAATTCAGAGACTTTCTATGACAGCGCAGAACTGCCCCATATTATTCGTAGACTGCAATCTTTACAGGAGCAGACAAATCTGTCTTATCCATCAAAAACCAAAACCAAACTCACTGCCATTGAGTCGCCTTTGACTTACAGTTACCCTTTAAGGCAGGGTAGCACTGCCCATGTGGGTTTCCCATAGGGTCACTCTTTACTGGAGTGGAAAGCCCCTGCTTTCTCCTGCAGAGTGGCTGGTAGTTTTAAATGACTGACTGGTTAGCAGCCAATACACAACCCACTGTACCCCAAGTGCTCCTTAGGTGGGTTCAAATCTCCCATCTTGTAGTCAGCAGCTGTGTGCTGAACTCATGGACCCTCAGACCTCTGAAATAGCACCTAGGGCAATGATATGAATCAACCTGTGGCTCTTAGATATATAGAACACAATAGTTCATAAATTTAAAAAGCCAAAAGAGAATTCTAGGGCACTTAGGCTGTTGTTCCTGGCAGGTGACATTGAGTGGGTTCTGATTCATAGATATCCTTTATACAACAGAACTCTTCCCACACTTGCCCCATCCTCACCATCGTTAAGCGTGAGCTCATTGTTGCTACCACTGTGTCCAAGCACATTGTGGGGCTTTTCTCTTCTTCACTGTACCTCTCCTTTACCATGGTTTGGACTGTGGCATTTTTAATTGCCCCATATGCATATGAAAGTCGGACATTGAATAATGAAGAATCA
Source organism: Echinops telfairi (assembly GCF_000313985.2). NCBI lineage: Eukaryota > Metazoa > Chordata > Mammalia > Afrosoricida > Tenrecidae > Echinops > Echinops telfairi. Next base: position 1,508,012 of record NW_022106084.1, read on the forward strand.
ATGCATTCAAATTATGGTACTAGACAAGAATATCGGAAGTATCCTGGACAGCTAAAAAGACAAACCAATCTGTCTTGGTAGACGTATAGTCAGAGTGCATCTCAGAGGCAAGGATAGCAAGGCTTCTTTCATACTCTGGACATGTTGTGGGGAGAGACCAGTCCCTGGAGCAGGACATCATCATGTTTGCTAAAGTAGAGAGGCAGTGAAGGAGAAGGTGGCCATCAGGGACATGGACTGGTCCCATGGCTGCAACAGTGAGCTCAAGCATAGTAACAATTGTGAGGATGGCACAGGACTGGGCAATGTTTCTTTCTGTTGTGCATAAAGTTACTCTGGCTTGGGACGAGGTCAATGGCACCTAACAACAGCAGCTTTACCATACATGATGTCCTTTTCCATCTGGTCTCTCCTGGGTAACATGTCTGCGATGAAGTCTTGTCATTCTTGATTCTAAGGAGTAATGTGGCTATACTTCTTCCAAGACAGTTTTTTGTTGTGTTTTGTCAGTACATGGTTCTTTCAATATTCCTCATCAACACTATAACTTAAATACACCAATTTGGAAGAGAGCTATTTGGCCAACTGAATGAAGAGATACACGTTTGAACCCATTCCAAAGAAAGGTGGCCAATAAAGTGCTCAAATTATAGAACGATGTCATTAATATTATACGCAAATAAAATTTAGCTGAAGATCATCCAACAAAGGTTGCAGCAGCACATTGGCAGGGAGCTGATAGAAGTCCAGACTGGTTTCAGAAGGGGACTTGGGAAAAAGGATAGCATTGGTGATGTCAAATGTCATTTGGCTGAAAGTAGAGAATACCAGAAAGTTGGTTACTGATGTATCATTGACTATGCAAAGGAATGTGACAGTGTGGTTTATAGTAAACTACGAATAGCCTTAAGAAGGATGGAATTCCATGGACTTTACTGTGTTCATGTGGACCTTTACATGGATCCATAAGCAGTATGAGAACAGAAGAAGGGGATATGTCATGGTTTAAATCAGGAAAGGTGTAAATAAAAGTTGCATCCTCCCATCATATTTATTCAATCTATTATGAGAAAATAATTATGGAAGCTGGATCACATGAAGAATACTGTGGCATTAGGATTGGAAGAAGGCTTATTAACAGCCTTTGTGCACAGATGACAAAAACTTGCGTGCTGAAAGAAGGATTTGAAGCACTTGCTGATCAACAAACCTTGAAGAACAAGTTTGCATTCTTCATTATGAAATATAACTCAATGTAAAGAAAACCAAAAACCTCACAACTGGACCAGTAAGTAACATCATAATAAAAGGAGAAAAGAATAAAGTTGTCAGGGATTTTGTCTTGCTGAGATCTACGATCAATGAACATGGGAGCAGCAGTCAAGAGACCAACGGGCACATTATACTGGGTAAATCTGTTGCAGACTTCTTTAAACTTTTCAAAAGCAGGAACATTACTTTGAGGACTAATATGTATGTGTTTCCCCGAACCATGGTATTTTCAATTACATCATTATGTGAAAGTTGGACAGCTATCCAACAATATCAAATTGATATTTTTGAATTTTGGCACTGCTGAGAAATATTGAAAGTACAACTAAAACCATAATAGTAATGGGAAGAAATATTAAAAAACTGGAGAATAATTATGTGGTTCATCAGTGCTATAGCAAACCCTAGACTTATCATCTTTTCCATGTGGCCCTTCTGAGAGGGAATGTCTAATTATAATATTGGTAGGTTTTGGGTCTCCAGAACACCCATGCCCCTTCACATTAATTTGCTTGTTTTTGAACCTTTGATAACCTTTTCCCATCAACACCACATGATACACAGGCTGGTGTGCTTTTTCCACATGGTCTTTGTTGCTTCATAGCTAGATAGCTGCTTGTTTAACTATAAGCCTTTAAGACTCTAGATGCTATATTTTTAATCAGCTATCTCTAGCACATTTGGTTATGCACCCATTTTGTCTTCAGTGATTGTGTCAGGAAGGTGGGTATCATACAGTGCTACATTATTAGTAAAAAACATTCTCATACTGAGGTAAGATTTAAGTGGAGACCAAAAGTCCATCTGCTTCCTTGTTGGTTTTGAATATATTTTTATATAATTACACATATTTATATGTTTGCATATATATTTTCCTTTTTTCCTCCTGACCTACTTTTATGTTTACCCATCATTCTCCTCTTGGTAATTCCTATTAGATACAACTCAATTGATCAAACATGATCAGAAAAGCTACCCTGTCCTTGCCATCAATTTTAGAACACCTAACTATTCCCCTTTACCCATCATTGTTTGCTCCCAGCTCAGTGCCCACCCTCCCCTCCCAGGAACCATGAGACCATTCGCAGTCTCTTTAAAATTGCGTATCCTACTATATTGTATAGATACACATGATGGTGTTTTATATTAATCTCTGGCTGAACATCAATCCCTACACACATGTTACAAACCCTGAAGAGTTATGGGTGGCCAGATCATTTGTCAATAACCAATCAAGAGCACTCAGTGGCTGACAGTAGGAAACAATTAAATATCCCCCCAATCAAGATCTTAGCTTTGAGGTTGACGCCTGAGTTTTCAACACAAGCGACAGACACAAAGTTGGGGAGAAATAAATATTCAAGACACTACCTGCTCACCCACCCAAGTTATAGTCACTGACCCTACACATCACAGTAGAGAGCACAGGGTCTCCTTGGTCATTGGTCAGCAGACAAGCAGGTGATACCACTTTGAGCCCTGGATTTGTGAAGGTATGAGGTTGAAACACTGCTGTGCTTAGTTTCCCTCGAAAAATGCCCAGCTAAATTTGCACTACCCTAGCATTGGCTTCCCCCTTGGTCTTTTGGGGAAGTGTCACCAGAGTCTAGTTCCCAGTGTTCAAGTGTTCAGCTGGGCATTGAGAGTCAGCCTCTACCTACTTTTTTCTCCTATCTGTTTGCCTTTTGATGAGTAATCTATCCTATCTGTTTGGATTGCAGTGAACAATCTGTGATGCTCTCAGTTCTAGGGTGTGGGAACCTTTGAATTTCCCCACCTGAGTTCAACTCTAGATGGAGAGTAGCAGCCATTATAACACAAGATGAAACTTTTTGCATATCAGTATGAATGGAAGTACTCCCACTAGGAACATCTGTGATCAACTCAGCACTGACATGTAAAACACTTGGGCTTAAAAAGAAGTTGAAATTATGATAGATTGTATAATTGACCAAAAAAAATCCAAGCAACATTTGGTTAAAGTATCAAATTTATAAACTATGTCTAATTGTTGGATCTTCAATAGTGCTCTTTGAGTGTAAAGATTATAGACATAGAAAAAGTAAGTTATTTTCTTGATGGGAAATCTCTGCGATTATATTTAAATACATAGTCTGTATTCATTTAAAAGCAAATTAACATAAAACATAAACTAGCAATAAAATGGTGCCAATGTGCTTATCAATGATCCTCTTTTAGTTAAATAATCTACTTTATTTCAACTAAATTAACAGTGTAGAAATCTGTGTCCTTCAACTTATGTCATCCAATCATGATGATTAGGGTCAGAAAAAGAAAAAATGCATTTGTGGTCCATGTCCTTTAATATGTGTGTGTGTGTGTGTGTGTGTGTGTTGATATATTTTTATCAACACTGTCTGGAAAAGTTTCTGTACTAAATATATGGGCAGATGATTTCTAAATTTTAAAATGAATTTAGGAATTAAGAGAACTTCAACTGCCATTACAGTAAAATCTGATGTTTTTATGTGTATCCTTCCTCTCACTCTTTTAAATCTCCTCCCTGTCTATACTGTCCCTGTCAAATTGTTTGTCCTTTCTCTTGTACTGTATCAAATACCAATCCTTTCATTTGCACTGCAACAAAATATTTTCACAAACATAGAAATGATTTTAAAGGCTGATACAACGAAGTCTTATACTTTAAAGCAAAATAATAAGCCTCAGCAATGGACCACTGGGAGTAAGGGAAGAAAGGGGAGGAGGGTTTATTAAAATGTAATCTTATGTTCAATATTTGAAGCATGGGTAATAAAAAACTCTTAAGTTATTCTTCTTGCTTGATATCTTCAGAAAAAAAAGACAAGGTAATAAAAATTGTTTTTATCCACATTATTGGTTTGCATCATTATATTTCATAAAATATGTCTGATTTGTTATAGATCTCATTATATGTGCTCATGATGCAAAAATATAATTTCAAATTTTATTGTATTAAGTGGCAAGAACATTGAAGCTTTATACAAATACTGACAGATCTTCCTTTGTATAGCCATCAACTTTAATAGATAGTTTGTCTATTGTCAAAGACTAAATTAGAGAATCAATAGTGGATGCTGTAAATGAGTTCAGAAAATGAAAAAAAAACATAGGAATGAGTTTGCATATATTATTTCCATGCCCCAATGTATTCATTTAGGTCTGTGAAAGTAATTTAAATGCAAGTATCTGGTTTGAATTTGAAAGGGTGAAAACTTTACTAAGCTATTCATTAGTTACTGAAATTATAATATGATTTATTCAAAATCACTTTTCTTATCTGCACTAATAATCAGTATTATAGACAGAGAATATGGTAATAAGTCACCTGCAATGAATAGCATTTGGGAGTTAGGCATCTAATAATGTGACCATCTTTGCTATTCCTGTTATCCCTGATTGCATATTACCAGTTACAGAACCTGAATGTGAAGGTTAAACAACAGACGTAGGTGGCCCAGCTGTGGGATAACCACCATAACCAGAAATCACATTGAGATATGAGAAAATGGTCCCCAATTTTGGAAGATTAAAAAATGCAGTTAATTTTGAACTGAAACACATGGAAGATTCAATGACATATTTAAAAGTAAAAATTAAAGTTATGATTGGTGTGATAGTTAAGATTTATTGTTCCAACCTGTCTGATAAACACATGTGGGATTAACTGAAGGGCAGAGAGATAAATTGCTCAGTGAGCCTAACCTTTCTTGTTCTCCGGTCGCTTGCTTTCTGATGGTCGGACCAGAGTGCAGCTGCCTTAGCCAGTTCCTTGCCTCAGCTGGCAAGGCTTACTTCCTGCAAGACATCCCTGAGGAGAAGCCACATGGACCTGCCCTGATGAAGCCCTGGGTGCTGGAGCAGCCACTTGAAGACCCCTACCAGCGCTTAGATACTTACACGCTCACTGATTCAGCTTTCCTCCTGCAGTTGGTGTCATTGCATGTGTTTGTGAGTTTGAGGATGACTTTGTAGATCGGTGTCGGACATATGGGCTAATGTTGGGCTTATGGACTTGGACTACACTGGGTTGGGATGCTTTCTCTTTTTTATTTAATTTTTTAATCGTTTTATTAGGGGCTCATACAACACTTATCAAAATCCATACATATATCAATTGTGTAAAGCACATTTGTACATTCATTGCCCTCATCATTCTCAAAACATTTGCTCTCCACTTAAACCCCTGGCATCAACTCCTGCTTTCTTAATGTACACTTACCTTTTTATATAAAACTCTCTCTTATATACATATGAGTTTCTGTGGATTTTTCTCTCTATTCTACTCAGACTAACACAATTGATTATATCATTCAAATATTTTAAATGTACACACTTTACTTAGGTGAAGCCAGCAAGAAACATGCCTTAGATAAGATATATTTATATACATTAGACATTGAGGCACTACAGAAATATATACCATGTACAGATTTTGTAAATTATATTTCTGTTGTTAACACCAGGCATGTTATTATTGTTAGATGCTGTAACATTGTGTTTGTCGTGCTGTGACCCTATGTAAAATAGAAAAAGCATGCACAGCCTCAGAACTTTGGTACGTTAGAACCTATTGTTGCAATATATTTCATTGAGGGTCATCCTTTTTTTTTTTTTTGCTGTTTCTATATTTTATGAAGCATGATGACCTTCAGTGACTGGTTTCTCTGGATTATTTGCCCAAACTATGTGCCATCCTCTTGCAAGGGATGCTCTGGTTATACTTATTCTATGACAGCTTTGTTTGGTCTTTAGGCAGTCTGTGGTACATACAGTCTATTCTTCATCAACACGATAATTTAAAGTCATCAATTCGTCTCTCTTATTCATTGTCCAACATTTGCATGCATATATGTAAGTGACTGAAAACACTAAGGTCAGGTCAAGTACACCTTAGTTCTTCCTCATTGTGACAACATTGCATGTTAACACTGTAGAGATTGCATGTTAACACTCTAGAGATGTCTCTTACAATGGATTTACCTAATGGAATACTTTGAGCATTAAAGTGCTGTTTTTATGAGTGTTGGTTATGTATATAAGTACAAGGAAATTCTTGACAATTTTAATGTTTTATTTTGGTTTATCATGGAGTTGTTTATTGGTTCATTTGTGAGGTTTTTTGTTTGTTTAGTGTTGCGGTATAATCTATACTAAAGACTATACTATATCATCTTCTAAGCCTCTTCAATTTCAGGAAGCATGATCATGTTATCTGCATATCACAGGTAGTTAATGAGTTTTCCTCCATTACTGATGCTATGACCTTCATATAGTCTAGTTTTCATTATTTTCTCAGCATAGAGATTAAACAAATTCGGTGGAAGAATATGACTCTGCTTCACTCCTTTCATCAATTTAAACCACTCATTATCCTGTGTTCTGTTCAATATCCCACCTCTTATTCTGTGTACTTTTCTGCATAAATGCAATTAAGGGCTTGTCATGGTTTTCAACATTATCCATAATTAATTATGATCTACACAGTTCCGTGTCACTGTTTTAGATTGTATAATTGGCACATGTCATCTGAAGGGCCAAACCCTTGGGGAAATATGTCATACTTAGCAAAGTAGAAGGTCATCAATAAAAAGAAGAGCCTCCATGAAACGGATTGACAACAGTGGCTTTAAAACTAGGCTCAGATATTGAAACACCTGTGAATACGGCACAGACCAGGCAATGGTTTTGTTGACTGTACGTATGAGTACAATTGGGATAGGTATGAACTGATTAATGGCACATAGCACCACAACAAAACTATGCTTTCAGCCAGGATCCATTTTACATCAGTAATGGCATCTCTCAGTGAATGTTCTATATTATATCTGACTTGAATTTTTTGTGGGTCCATGTCAATGTATTGCTGGAACCAATTGTTAATGAAGCAGTTGTTAATGGGTTTTCCACTGGTCCTGTTGCCATGTGCTTCATGTAGTCTAGTTTCTGGGATTAATGAATATGTATAGTGAAATGCTACAACCCGGACACACCCATTTTTTTTGTTTTAAACCACACATTAGAACCACTTAGAATAATTGTTAGGACAACTCCCTCC
>NW_022106084.1:1516074-1518189 GCF_000313985.2 Echinops telfairi
GGGGGGGAATTGAGTCATCATTCTCGGTGGCTGTTGGGTATAATGTAGAGGTCTATGTGTTGCTGGGGTGGTGAGAGCAATACCCACAGAATCACCCACGGTGAACAGGTTCAGAGGATCCCCAAGATTATGATCCACATGCAACAAAGCCGTCTGACCCCAGCCGAATATGATCTGATGTACTGCTGGAAGGGAAGACCTGCAGATCTGAAGGCAGCAGAATGCACAGTGGTTAAAGAATGAAGTGGTGTGTATCAATGTGCGACTGATGCAAGCAGGGGCCATGTTTTATTTTGGTGTGGATGGAATCACTATGAATCTGCTCGAACTCATGGGCAATTAGTTGAAAGAAAGAGCAGAAGTCTATGTATGAGAATTAATTAAGGAATAAATGTGCTCTGTCAAAATAGTTCATTGGCTGTGAACTAATGATGTGACCTGGAGCACAATACTCAATCCTTTCTCTCCGGATTTGGCATTGCACAGTAGCTGTCGCTATGATGTCACCATTATGGCGTGGTTAAAGTAACAAAATAAGATATGTAAAATAAAGTCTGAAGTACGTTAAGCATTCATTAAAGATTTTGTTTTATCATTCGACATAAGAAGTCATTGACATAGAGGAAATTTCAACTCATAGCTCCCCTATAGGACAGGGTAGAGGTTCCAGCTAGATTCCGAGGAGGACATGAACAAGGGGTATTGTTGTTGATGTTAGATGGACCTTGCACAAAATCAAAGCATCCCAGAAAGATGTTTACTTGTGTTTTGTATACTGTACAAAATCATTTGACTGCATGTATCATAACAAACACAGGCTAGTCTAAAGAATGGTAATTCCAGAACACTCCATTCTGCTTGTGGGAAATCTCTCCATGGTTCAAGAGGGAGTTGTGAAAACAGGACAAGGGCACGCTGCATGGCTTAAAAAAAGGAAAGATATAGCTCAGGGTTGTAGCCTTTCACTATACTTATTCAATCTGTGTGCTGAACAAAAAATCAATGAAGGTTAATTATATAAAGAAGACCATGGCATCAGGATTGTGGAAGGCTTATTAACTACCTGTGGTAGGCATATAACACAGCCTTTTCATGCTGAAAGTCAGAAAGACTTGAAGCACCTGCTGATGAAGAGCAAGTATTTCAGCCTTCAGTACTGATCACAACACAATGTAAGGAGACCAAAATCTTCCCAACTGGATCTGTAGAAAATGGAGAAAATATTGAAGTCAAGGATTTTGTTTTCTGGCTCCGCAATCAATGTGCATGGAAACCTGGGTGAGGAGATCAAAAGATGCATTGCATTAGGTAAGTCTGCTGTACAAGACCTCTATAAAGTGCTGAAAATCAAGGATGAAGTGGCAGAGATGGTGAGACTCGTGTCACATAATTTGTATATGTTTTCAGGAGAGATCAGTCCCTGGCGAACGACATCACTTTGGAAAAACGGAGGTGAGTGAAAAAGAATCAAGTCCTTGACAAGATGGATTGACACAGTGACTGAAACGATGGGCTCAAACCTAAGAGCAATTACGAGGATGACATAAGACCAGGAGGTGCCTGATTCTGCCGTACGTACATAGTGTCACTCTAAATTGGAAGCAACTTGAAAGCATCTAACAACATCTTCCCCATGTACTCTGAGAACAAGGGTATTTATGTCCCTGTCAATGGTCACAGAGGATCCTTGGAGGCTCACTCCATGTGTTATTGTTACTGTTAGGCACCATTGAGTTGGGTCCAACCAATAGGGACCCTATGCACAACAGAAAGAAACATTGCCTACTCACGTCCTCCCCTCTCAGCTGTCCCTATGCTTGAGCCCGTTGTTGCAGCCATAGTGTCAGCCCATCCCTTGAGGGCCTTCCCCCTCTTCGCTGCCCCTCTGCTTCATCGACATGAGGTCCTTCTCCGGACACTGCTTTCTCCTGACACATCTGAAGTACGTAAAATGAAGTCTGGCCATCCTGGCCTCTAAGGAGCTCTCTGGCGTACTTCTTCCAGATTTGTTTGTCTTTTTAGCAACCGGAAATTCTTGTCCAGCACAATTCATGTGCATAGAATCCTCTTTGCTCTCCTTTATTCCATGTGCAACTTTCACACGCATATGAGACA
>NW_022106084.1:1518663-1521482 GCF_000313985.2 Echinops telfairi
TTTATTTATTTTGCCACACTTTTCTATAGCACCCATATCTACAGTGCTTTTTTCATGAGCGCATATTTGAGTAGAACAACATAATAAAAACTAATTTTATTTAGATTAGGGCTATGATTATGTGGGAGCTCAAAATACATTAATATATAATTTGTATATGACCCTGGTTCTCTTTAGAGGCATTCATCTTTATCCTTTAATTGGGCAACATTATGAATAATTCCCATGGGTCATATGGTAATTCTCTTCCTAGCATTACTAATTTAGCTAATGATGTACAATTTCAAGTACTGTTTAGATAAGGAAAGTATACATGTATCAGCCATCTTTTAGACCAAATACAAGGATTGTTGAACCTGTGGGTCAAAATCTCAAGTGACTTCATACTATTTGCTCCAACAAGTCCTATTTGAAGGAAAGGCAAAATATTTAATAACATTAATTCACAAAGACAGAACTATGCCAGTTAAACTAATATGTATCATAAAAATCAAAGAGAGTTTGAAAATAGCAAATGTGGGCATTCATTGGACTGCCTCAAAGCAATCTATCCAAACAGCAGTCCAGTGACCTCCAAATTCATAACCTTGAGCTAGCAGCCATGTGTTCATTCTCACAGTAGGGCATTTCAGTCTAAGTCTAAGGAGTTATTTCAATTCCTTTAATATGTTACACATGAATGTAAGGTAAGTCCTGTTCGATAAGTGGGGTTTCAAAATCAGACACTTCTAATGGGGCCTAAGAAAGCTCTTGACACTTTATAAAAATAGAGTCTAAAGGCCTTATTGTGATTAGTACTCAGTCTGCGTCACCAAGCACTATATAGAAAATGGATCAGAAGTGTCTGACTAAGAACATAACATCAAAAATATTCTCCCATTGAACAACTGTATATATAATTAATGTTAATCATTTTTCCCAATGGCAGGCTGCCCCACCTAGTTTATCCACTAACAGAAGTGAAATCACCTTCAAGGGAGACCTGTCCAAGCCCAACTGCACCTCTGGATGTGAATTTCCGTTAAGGTTCATGGGCACCCTTGCTTGATTTGGGGTGACTGTAGAACAACGTTTACGGCAGGAGCTGATTGGTCTTCTCACTTTCCCCTCAGCATGAGAAAATGACCCCTGCTGCGGTAGACCTTTTCTCCCAAAACGGTTATTAGGATGTACAAATAAGGCATGATATATGAATCATGAGCATTAGGTAGGCAACTCATTCACTGCCACTGAGTCAATTCTAACTTACAGTGGCACTATGAGATAAGGCCGAACTTCCCCTGTGGCTTTCCAAGCTTGTAACTCTGTATGGTAGGCTCAACTTTCTCCTACGGAATGGCTAGTGGTTTTGAACTATAGAGTTTGAGAGAACAGATTAGAGAATTACGTGACCTGAGAACAGATGTCTTCATTTGTCTTGGTGTTATAGAAGTGGTCTCTTATAATATTTATCCTTTTGTGATTGACTAACTTTGGTTAGCATAATATTCTTTTAGGTTCATCAATGTCATGAGATGTGTCGTGGTTCATCACTCTAGGGATTTATAGAATTGCCTTATGTATGTGTACCAGAGCGTCTTTATTCATTCTTCTCGTGATAGGCTTCTGGGCTTTTAAAAACGTCTTCCTAGTCTGAAAGGTCTTTGTTGAACATGGAAGAGCATATATTTAGGTGTTTTATGTCTCTTATTCTTTTGGGGTATTTATCTAGCAAAGGTATTGCTGGGTTGTATGGAATTTCTATTGCTAGTTATTTTAGGTAGTGCCATACCATGATAATTGTACATGTGCACAAGCCTATCAACAATGTATTAGAATTCTAATCTCTCCATACCTTTTCCATAACGTTTGTTTTCTGTTTTTTGAATTGGGTTATCATTGTGGATGTAAGGTGGTAACTCATCCTTTCACTTGCATCTCCTGAATAGCTACTGATTATGAGCATTTTTCATGTTTTCTAGTAATTTAGGTGTCATACTTGGTCAAATCTCTGTTCATGTCTTTTGCTCACTTTTTCATTGGATCATTTGTTTTTTCCAATTGAGGTGTTGCAGAAGTCTATCGATTGTAGTAATTAGTCCCTAGACTGTTGCCATTGCTAAATATTTTCCACCAGTCAATGAACTCTTTTTACTCTTAATTAGATATCATTTTGATCTTGTATTCATTAAGAAGATGAAATTACTATCTCCTGGAGAGTCATTGCCAGTATTAATGGTGGTGCACTGGTTAAAAATTGGGCTGCAGTCACCAACAAAGTCTACAGTTCAAAACCACCAGCGGAGGTTTTCTACTGAAGTAAACAATTACATTCTCGAGACTCAGAGTCACTGGGTAATACAAACAGACAATTCCTGGAATCCTATCCACAGAGAGGCATTTGAGAGGAAAGGCTGGTGATCTGCTTCAGAAATATTTTATATTTCAAAACCTATAGGTTACATTTTGGCATCATTATGAGTCAATGTCCGGAGGGCAGTACCAGGCTTCATAAAGTAGCAATATGTCCAAGGGTTAACCACAAATCAGAACTGAAGGACCAGTAAATTATTTGGAATATGCAAGGATTACTAACACGGATTGGCAACATGACACAGAGAAGGTAAAGTGGGCAAGATTGAAAACTCCATTATTCCTTTTTAAATTTTTCTGCAAGGGGAGATTGACCTCATGGAGAAAGTCTGTAAAACAACTTAGAAAGTTGTTTTCCCTCCCAAAGGAAGGGGCCATTGTGTAAGAATTGCCTGACAGCTACTGCTCTGGGGTGTTTATTTTCTGACACTAAAGACTGTCATGCATTCAGGCAGAGGGACTTGTTC
>NW_022106084.1:1522577-1526013 GCF_000313985.2 Echinops telfairi
TAATGTTTTAAATAACTATCAATACAAATGCAAAATTTATTTTATTAAGAGTGTAAAATATTCAACATTTTCTGCAGCATTGAAATTGTTTAACTGCATACTTCTATGCAAACTTCATTCATCACATAAGACTTCACTAATAAATGTTCCATTTTTCTCCTTGTAGCAGCTATGCTTCAGAGTAGGGACAAGCAATGAATTTAGGCTATTCTAAAAGACTTCTAGCTCCACTAGACCATTCAGTAATGGAATCACCTTTTGAGTTGCAGAGGCATTACAACACATTGGGAACCGCACTTGCTTTCATGAGGAGGCATATGTATTTATGCAGAACTTTCACTACAGTGATATGCTTCAAATGTCAAATTAGAAAAGCACACAATGCTACACCATAAAAAGTATTTTAAAGCTTATTCAAATGTTAGAGTTTAAACAAAATGAAATTAGGGACTCTGATGAAAATGTATCACTATAAATGGTAGAGGCACATTCAGATATACATATGGATATACATAATCTGACTGTTCTGTTCAATGAAAAAATATTTTAAAATATTTTTCAATAGTCCATTGAGCATCACAATTGTTCTGTCTCAGGGGAAAACTCAGCAAGTAAATCATCTGTGCCTATAGCAAAATGCTGAAAATTTTACTAGATGCCTGCTCTTCAGGAAGTTTTGCAGGTCGCTGAGTGGGAGGTTGACAGACACAAATATCTTCATGTCAATCAGACATTCCCTTGGAGCTTCTTGACACTTCTGAGATCCAAGAACAAATTTACATGCTGAGTACTTGAGGACCCAAGGTGAAGCTTCTACAACCCTGGCCAGCATCTCAGGTCCCCAGGACCCAGAATCCTCAAGTCCTTAAAGAACCCCTGGGATAAAAAGGCATCAGAAATTATTCACATCTTACAGCTGCCAATAAGCCCCAGAGAGCAAGTGCTACAGTGTATATGAATGGACAGAGTTAAAAGGGAGATAAATTGATAAAATGTTAGATTTTATCCTAACAGGTTCTGCAACAACAATCCACTTTCCATTGCATTCTGTATGTGAGCAAAATTATTCACATCCTTGGTCTATTGTCGGAAGGGATTCACCAGAAGGTCATTTGTGTCATATGTCCTTCCTTTTTTTATGTGAAACAACTTTAAAATGTGTCGAAAGTGAAAATAAATGACCAGGTATTACATTTTAACCTAACGACTTTTTCCATAATCAACTTTACAATGCGCTTTGTTGATAGCAAGGTTATTCCCATCTCTCTGTAATGGTCGGCGGGGATTCACCAGAGGTTTAAGCCATGTAGGGACCCTGGGGCTTTCAATGTCATCCATGGTCTTCTGTAAACAGGGTGTTCACAATTGAAGCTCTGATATCATTCCCTCTTACAGATCTGGATTTTTATCATTTATAATTATTGGGTTGCACAGGCTAGTGTGCTTCTTCCATGTGGACCTAGATGACAACTCACTTAGATGCCCCCTGTTTGAAGATAATTCTTTAAGATCCCAGATGCTATTCTTTCTGATAGGCAGGCCTATCTGATTTCTCCACCGCACTGTACTGTAGCACCAATATCTTCAGTGATCTCCTCATGAGGGCTCACCTAGAACTTGTCTCTCATGATAACATGACCAAAGCAGGTGAGTTTAAATATCACTCTCTGTGTTTCTAGGGTACTCTGACTTAACGACTTCTAAGACAAAGTAGCTTGTGCTTCTGAGAATTTCAGTAATCTCTGCCAAGACTTTAATTCAACTGCATCAGATATCCCCCGATCTCCTGTACACGTTCTCCAGCTTTTACATGCATCTGAGCAATTGAAAATGCATGGCTTGTGTGACCCCAAGTTATCACCCAAAGAAGTAATTTAAAGAGGTCTCGTTTGGCTAATGAGCTCAATATACTAAGCCTTTTTGCTTTCTGGATGCTTGATTCTGTGATTGCTGAATATAGATCCAAGTGAAAAATATTTGACAACTCCAATTGTTTCTCCATATATCATGATATTATTTATTGATTCTATTGTGAGAATTTTTCTTTTCTTTACTGAGTTGTAATCCATACTTCTGTCAATTGCCTGTCATTTTGTCTTACTGTGGATATTAGAAAAAAAACTGAAATGTGTTGTTAATAGGAGAATAGCTAAGGAAAATGGAAGAAATGACGAATCATTCAGTTTTGCCTATAGGGAAGCATTAAGGGAGTCATTTTAAAAGCAGAAAAAGAAAGAACCTTAAGTCATTTTAAAAGCAGGAAAAGAAAGAACTGTCATTTTATTGTTATGTAAATCACTCTCAAATGTAACCCCCTAATGGCATTCTGTTGATTCTGACTCATCTCAGAATTCTTAGGGGAAGAGTTAGAGTGATGAAAACAACACTGCTTACAGAAGTTTATAGTCTTAGATGGAGAATATTTGTTTGGAATTTTTATGTTTTTATTTAATATGGATTACTATAATTGTGTAGCAATACCTTTTTGTATTCCTATGTATGTATTTGTATAGCAGCAATAACCCGTATGCTCCTGAACTCACTAAACTACTTAAATATATATTTAAAAATATTGCTCAAACCTATATAATTGTCTGTGCTATATTCTGATGATTAATACATTAATTAAGATAGATTAAAAAGAAAAAATCCTTATTTTATCAGGTTCTTATTTGATGTAAAGTGGCAAATTGTTTTAAATTCTTTTAGCTTATTAATGTTTCTGCAGGTCTATCTTGATAAGATAGGCAGAATAAATAATTCAGAGATGAAAAGAATGGGACCAATGGTTCCAGGGGGATATAGGAGAAGGGGTGGTGGGAGAAAGGAAGGAAGGGACCATCCCAGGGACAAGGGAACAAGTGAACTAAAATCCATGGAAGGAAGGTCGTAGGATGCCTAGTGGGGCTCAATCAAAGGCAATGTAGCAGCGAGGAATTACTAAACCCGAATGAAGGCCAACCATGGTGGTTGGACAAGAGGGAAGTAAAAAGGAAATAGAGGAAATAACCAGGAGGCAAAAGATATTTATAGAGGACTAAATACAGGCTTGTACATAAGTAAATATATATATATGTACATATATATGAATAGAACTATATACTTATATCTGTATGTTAAGAATTAAAGTTGCTGATGGACATTGGTCCTCAACTAAATTATTCCCTTAACACAAGAACACTTTGTGATGTTCACCTTCCCGACATGATTGCTGAAGACAAAATGGGTGCATAAGCAAATGTGATGAAGAAAGCTGATTGTGCCTGTCTATCAAAAGATATAGAGTCTGGGGTCTTAAAGGCTTGAAGATAAACAAGTGGCCATCTAGCTAAGAAGCAACAAGGCCCACATGGAAGAAGCACACCAGCCTGTGTGATCATGAGGTGTCTATGGGATCAGTTATCAGGCATCTAAGACCCAGAACAAAACCATACCC
>NW_022106084.1:1526670-1533889 GCF_000313985.2 Echinops telfairi
TAACATCTGAAATAAGACAGGTGCTTAGTGCTTTATGTTAATTTAGTCAATAGGGTTGGATCAAAAACATAAGGACTAGAAAGAAACAATTGGAAAGGCAGGTATACATGGACATTGAAGAAAGAGTGGCCAGGAAGGTCCTTACTCAGAAGGGGACTTTGTTTAACAAACAAGCTTCCCAACTAACTTCATTGTCGAATGGTGCTGGTGCCAATGAAAAATTAAGCAACTCTTGGCTCAGGAGGGATGGGAATAGAGAGAGCAGTAGGCATTACACGAGGAAGGGCTCATAGCAGTTGTGGATGGGTTTTCCAGGAAAGTAGAAGGAAAAATATCCTTTCACTGCAACCGAGGTAAGAGGTACATTTGACAAATGAGGATAACGATGGAGGTTTTAAAGGTTTAAGTAGAGAGATGAAAGTATAAATTATAATTTTCTAGCAGTCTGAGACAAACTGAGAAAATGTATTGAATTTAACTGTATGTGTAAGGATCTAATACTGAGGAAGATTACTGATTGAAATTATGACTAGAGTAAAGTAAAAACTAGTTGGACACAGAGCTAGGAGGTGAGAAAATTAAGTCAGGATGTTTTGCTTTTGTTTCCCAGGAAAGATAACGAATCAAGATGTTGGCTAAGGAAATAAGAACGCAAAGAACTGTACTCTATCAGTGAACTGTACGCTGATCTGGTAAGGAAGGACAACATGACTTTGGTCATCTCTAGCTGGATTAACAATGGTTCAAACCAAAGAGCCTTTGTGAGGCTGGCACAGAACACAGCAGCGTTCCCTTGTGCTGTACAAAGGATCGGATCGCTACGATCCAGACCTGACTCAACAGCACCTAACAGTAACAACAGCCACAGGCTGTGTTTTGACATTTTGGTATTTTGCTTTAAACATAGTTAAACAGACAATATATTTTACCAAACCCCAAATATAGTGTAAATTATGTTGTACATGGACTTATTTTCAAGAGAACCATGTAACCTAAACCCAGATAAGTTATAAAACCCATGGTTTATTTGTCATATCATAGAAAGCTCGTTGGATATATCAAGAGAAGGAGGTTTTATTAATAAATCTCGGAATGAACAGATATATTTTTCTGTGGAATTCAGAGACATATCATCAACATTTTCCAAACAAAAATTTGATTTGTGACACATCAAAAAGTTGTTCTATCTAGTTTGACATATCTTTTATATTTCTGAAATTCTCCTGTATATCTACTCAAATTATCTCTTTTTTCCTTGCCTCTATAGAGCCAAATTAAATTTGAAACATCTATTGACATCAAGGTAAACAGCACTGCCTAACTGCAAATGAAGTCCTGAGTTGGAATAGTGAGGAATAGAATCAGAGCAAAGCATCTAAAAATTACCAAAATCTAACAGCTTTATGTTAGTTGTTTGAAGTGTTTTAATAAATACTCAGGAGCATGCTTTATGATTAGGACAATTTGCATATAGCTCCCAAATTTAATTTTAAGATTGTTCGTTTTTGCTAGCTGTCTTCCTTAATTTTACCACTATAATTCTAGCCCTATAGTTTTCTCCCATGTCCCCCTCGATATGCTTTCAAATCATATTTATATGACACTGATAGAAGAGTTTCTTTAATAACTTAATTACATCTTGCACCATTACATGAAATTTTCATTAATTTTATTATTTACATTAAGAGTATACATAGCAGAATATATTCTAATTCAACAATTTCTATAAGTACACTTCAGCCACATTAATGACATTCTTTGAATTGAACAATAATCACTAAGCTTTTTTTTAAAGTTGTTTCTCCTTCAATATCAACCGACAGCCCCTAAATTTCCTATCTAATCTTGTTGCTGCAAATCCATTTCAGCAGCTCCTAAGAGAGCACAAACAACTGATATTTTGTTTTAAGGTTTAAGAATAAACTTTTTATTACCCAAATGATTTTAATTAACATGCTTAATTTTCATATTTTCATGTTACAGACTGAACTATGTTAAGTAAACTTCTGTGTAATTTACTTGTCTCAATTTATATTCCTATGTATCTACATCTTTATGTTTCCCTTTGCAACTGGGAATTACAATTTGCCCACACATGAACGTATGTATGTCTATTGCCTTTCCTAATTGCAATAAACATTTGTTTTTGTTTCATTACATTAGAATACTTTTGCTGTTATTGTTCTGCTCAGAAAATTTGACTTTAAATGCTATAAAATGTATTCTGGTTAATTACATGCATTTTTCTAGATACGCAACAAATATTTATTGAAGCTGTTTTTATAAATATCTGTTTCTTCTTGATTCTCACCAGCAGAATTTCTTCTGCTTGAGCATCGTTTCACTAATTTTCAGTTAATCGCTGTTTTTAGATGTCCTTGAGTTTGTTAGGTGTCATATGAACTTCACGTATAACAGAACAAGATACCTACTGTTATCTGCTGAGCCACTACCCACAATGGTTATGTTTGAGCCCATTGTTGCAACTACTATGTCAATCCTACTTATTTAGGATCATCTTCTTTTCTCACTGACCCTATCCTTTAACAAACAGAATATCCGTCTCCAAGGACTGGACTCCCCTGATGACATGTCATTGCAAAACAAATCTCTCTGCCATGGTGTTCAATATGAATCCTAGTGACCCTATGGGACAGAGTAAGTACAACTGTCCCTGTGGGTTTCTGCGACTGTAACTCTTCAAGGGAATATAGAGCCTCATCTTGCTTCCACAAGGCCATTGGTGTTGCTCACCTGCTAACCTTGTGGTGAGCAATACAATCTGTAACTGCTACACCAGCAGGGCTCTGATAATGTGCCATAACTAAATGCAATGAAGTCTCACCAGATTCAGTTCGAGAGAACATTCTGACTGTATGTACTTGTTTGTTCTTCTGGTGGTCCATTGTGCTTTTAATACTCATTGCCAACACCATAATTCAAATGCACGAATTCCTCTTTGTTCTTCATTTTTGAGCTTTTGCAGTCATAAAAGGCAATTGATAATACCCTGACTTGGATCAGGAGCACTTCAGTACCGAGCATCTTAATCACTAACTTTGGGGTAATGTACATGTATTAACCTTTTTTTCCCCCACAATGAGTAATATTTAAACAAATATATATAAAGTTGAGTAAATATTGCTTCAAACCTATATTTAGTTTCACTAAAATAAGAACTTCTTATTTTCCTATTTTCACTCTGAAATATTAGCTAGATAATAAATATACGATAATTGTTCAGTTTAATAGACATAAATAATCTACCAGAGAGTGAAATAGTGAGACGTTCGAACACATGGTTTGCTTCGCCTTTCTCTTTGTCTTTTATACTCGGGTCTATTAGACGTCGCATCATTCTTATTGCTGATGATGCAATTTAGCAGCAGGGATCCAAATATAGGAAACGAGCACCTCCGATAGAACAAGCTGATTATAGACAAGCAATATCACTATGTCCTGGGTTTGATTTATAATAAATGGATTACGACCCATCTGACTCGTGTCACACTTGTAATACTGTGTTAAAATATATTTTAATTCCAGTACATGGTCATGTTTTCACTATGGTTGCAAACTGTGTATTTTTTAGATGTCAAGTATTGCAGAATATTCCTAGGAAAAACCCATACAACCGGTATGGGTTTTTTTATTCTTCTTCTATTACTTATAGCTTACTTATATCCACTGAGAAATCTGTACAATGTTGCCTTGTTGGTGGTGGTGACGTAGCACTGTGTGTTTTCCTTATTTTATTATAGCAAGCCAACAAAAGAAGTGCCTTAATATAACAAACGTCGATTCTTTTCAGTAGCTTGCAATTCTGATACTGTTTTCTGATTCTATTGGTTGCTTGCTCTGCCTTCACAACCAGAAACAAGATTTCCCTCAGACCATTGTTTAATTGTCATGTATCTCTCTCAGGACAACCAGAAAAGCATTTCTCCATTTAAAGACTCATGTCTTTACTGGGCCTACCTAGATAATAAAAGAGACTCTACCCACTAGAAAGCCCTTAACTTAATCATGTCTGCAATGCTCCTGTTTCATTTATAGTAAAATTCTTACAGGTTCTTGGTATTAAACTAATGCAACCCACTGTCATAGAGTTCATTCTGACTCAGAGTGACCCTATAGGACAGTTGCATTGTTACATAGAGATTCCAAAATTATAAAACTTTAAGTGAGTTGTTAGTTTTAACTTTCTCTCCAGAACTACTGGTGGGTTTCAACCACAGACCTTGTAGTTAGTAGCCCAGTAATTAACCCACTATGCCACAAAGAAAAAAATCAAGGGAAACTGGGGGAAATTATTCAGCCAACCATACACTGTATATAAGACAGACATATAAATGCCAGCATCAGATCTAATGCAGAAATCAACAAAAAGCTGTAAGTGGTAGTTTACTTTAAAATCTATAATTAAAATTAACCCAGTAGAAAATTATTTAATAACCAAACAATGTATTTCTTTATCATGATGAATTATGATTAAACATAGGCAATCCTAAACCTATTGCTGCTGAAGAATGAATAGGGAAAACAAACAGGTTACCTGAGGTACCATAAAATGCAAAACATCTGTCTGTTTATCTGTTACTCTGTCCAAAATACATTGTAGTCCTACACATGTTAGAAATATTTCTGGGTATATTTGACCTGCTGATTTTAAAAATGGAAGCAATTCCCCCCTGTCAGCTATATTTTTTGAGACATATAACTTATGCCCTATACCACTCTTCACTCTGCTCACCCACGAGAAATCAGGATATATTAATATAATTCTAGCTAGCCAGAGATAAAGGAAGTGTGTGCGCGTGTGTGTTACTCTGGGTAGACTTGAGAAACAAATTCATACACTCATATGTGTCTAAAAATGAGTTTTATACACAAGAGCGATTGAATATTGAGAAAGCATCCCAGACCAGTCCAGTTCAAGTCCATAAGTATGATATTAGCCCATATGTCCTATACCAATATATAAGGTCTTCTTCAGACTCATGCAACACATACAATGACGGCAAATGCAGGAAGAACACAGGCCAGTGGGTGGAAAGTCTTGTGGATCCGGTGGCAGTGGAAGCATCTCAGCACTAGCAAGGGTCTCCACGTGGCTCCTTCAGCTCCAGGGCTCTAGTGAAGCTCCATATGTCCTCTCAACAGGAATGTCTCACAGGGAGTGAGCGTGTGTCCTGCCTCCAGTGAACTATTTATCTCCTTTGTGCCTCCAAAGGAAGTCATCAAGCTGTGACCTGATTGACAGGCTGGACTACATCCCTTCACTCTTAGTCCCCTCAAATTGACAGCAGACTTAACTACCACAGACCACCCCTTGTCAATTTGGCACTTTCACTCAACTCTTTAGCCATATATAATTTTGAAAAAACAATAATAAAATCATGCCTGTACTTAACAGGATGAAACTAAAATGCATACAATTCAATGTGTGCCACCCTCATTTAAATATAACATTCTATAAGTGAACAAAATAAAATAATCCTATGAATATATTCCCCCACCTAAGAATGTTTGTAAGACAGGCACTTCCTGCCTTTATCCACCCCATTTTGGGTATTCAGTGTCTATAAAGCCCACTCACATCAACTCAGTGCTCTGAGAAGACAATCATATTCTTTATTGTAAAGAATTTTCATTCCAGTTGGAACCTTGTGAGTTTGCATCCATAAGAAAAAGCAAATCAGGACAGGCCATCCACAAAGTTAGCAGCAACATGTACCAGTTCTTCACTTCATCTCACTGGGTTCTGGTCAACTCAATGTGTGCTGCCTCACTTAGCCTCACCAGAGTGCCCATTGGTTCCCTCACCTTTAGACAATGGACCCTGTCACAAATTCTCTACAACCATTTGGGCTAGGTCATGAATGTCGAACAAGTCAACCGCTCTCATCTTCTACTCTAGTTCCTGTAAACCAGGCCCACAGATGTCAGTGGCCCGACTCAACTTGTCTCTTTATTGCTGCATTTCTCACACTTTCATTCTACAAATGGATCCAGTTGGTCACTTAGCAAACATTTCACCCTACCCATAGGCTCCTTTTAACTTTCAGTTCTAGAGAGGAGAGTTTTGTCATGTTCCAGATTTTTTCCCAGCTTCAGACACATACTACTAGTTTAAAACTCAAAAAGCTAAAGATTTCTGTTTTTTTATTCAATCTTTCAACAGCCCTGTAGGTAAGTCTCTTCAGCTTCAAATGCCCTGAGCATTCAAGACAGTAGATGCGGCTTTTCTTTTCAGACTTCTTTGCAGGCGTGTCCTAAACCCATCTAAAGATTCAAATTTTAATGGATGAAGGCAAGGTTTACAAACTCTCTATTTTCATACTTCCTAATAATCATTTAATCAATCATTATATCAATAATAATAAGCAGAAGAAATCATTATAAACAAAGTAGAATCAGATTCTTAAAACTAAATTCTTAAAACCGTTAAGTTCAATTCTTATCTAACTTAATCCTATCTAAAATATTCCATTGATATGGGATTAGCCCTTTGACAGCATGAAGCCAGAGCCAGGCTTTCTGTCAGCCATTTTGACCTTCTGTCAGCCATTGTCACTTAGTAGCATCTCTGAGAAATTTGAACAGCGACTTCGCCCACTGACCTTAAAATATACAGTAATCATATTCTTTTTCACCATTTCACACAGGAATAAGCAAAGACTACAATCAAGCTACAATATAGGAGGTTAGTTTTTATTTATTTGTTTGTTTGTTTGGATTTTATAGATTCATTTTTGAAAACAAAAAGATTTAAAAAGTCCTTCATTTGCCATATTTTTTACAGAAAACAATCCAGTCAACTGTATGGACATATCTGACCTCTGGCTAGTCAAAAAGGAAAAACTACATGAGGCTTAGGTCATATAAACATCCCCTCTCCATCTTTATGATTTGTTTCTCTAGTACTCCATTCTTGGTACCAAAATGTGTTAGTCTGGGTAGACTAGAGAAACAAAATTATAGACACTAATATGTGTCTAAGAAAGAGCTTTATATACAAGATCAATTGAATATTGAGGAAAACATCCCACCCATCCAGATCAAGTCTATAAGTCTGATATTAGACCATATGTCTGATACCAATCTATAAATTCTTCTTCAGAATCATCCAACACCTGCAATGGTGCTTAATGCAGGAAGATCACAGGCCAGTGGGTGGAAAGTCTTGTGGATCCAGTGGCAATGGAAGCATCTCAGC
>NW_022106084.1:1536676-1537614 GCF_000313985.2 Echinops telfairi
GTCAAAAGGGCAATCAAATGATACAGTATTAAAATTTAACCTAAAGATTAAAGTCTACAAGATTAGTAAATGTCAAAAGAAAGCAAGGAGGCCATTAAAGTAGTAAATCTGCCAATACTGAACTTCATAATACTCTCTGCCTGGTGGCCAGATTATTCACATCCTTGGACTATAGTCAAAGAGTATCCATTTGAGATGCAATGCAATGTAAGGACCCTGCAATTGGATTTTGGGCTTCCACAGTCATCAGTTGACAAACCAGGTGTTCACAATTAAAGCTCTGATACCATACCCTCCTTCAGATTTGGGTTTTATCGATTATAATCCTTGGATTACACAGTCTGTATCCTTCTTCCATGTGGACTCAGTTGACTCTGCACTTAGATGGCTGCTGTTTTAAGACAAGCCTTTAGCATGTCAGACATTGTTTTCTGGTATCGGGGCACCATCTGCTTTCTTCATCACATTTACTCTCCCACCCATATCTCCAGTGATTTCTTAATGAGGGAAATCATTGAGCAAGGGCATGCCACAGAAGTAGTTTTTCTTAGACTTGAGCTAGAATTTAGTGTGAGCTAAAATCCTTAATTTATTCATGACTTATGTATGTCTCTGCTTCATTTTATAGTCATAATGATCATTTTCTGATAGAAAACATTATAAACCAAACCCTGGGCCATAAAGTAATTCTATTGATAGGATCATTAATTTAAACAATGGCCTGAAATTAAAAACACAATTGAGAAAAAGAAATTATACAAGTATAGGCTGGCTTCAGATTGGAGTACATGAATCACTGACATATGCAGATATAGGTCTTAAGAAACCAGACTCTATTTACACAAAGAGTGGTTTATTAGTGATAGGGGGAAACTTTTGATACCATTTATTAACAAAGGTAGAACATGCCTACAAGATTAATAAATGCCAAAAAAAAA
>NW_022106084.1:1539175-1540558 GCF_000313985.2 Echinops telfairi
GCTGTGCAATTCTGCTTCCTGCCCAGGAAAATGCTGCAGAAAATGTTGTGATGTTGAACAGTGACAGCACTATGGGAAAAACTCAAGTGTATGAATGGTTTTCGACTTTCAAAAAAGGTGAAATGTTGATTGATGGCAAATATCATTTTGAATGTCTGTCAACTTCCTGAACAGATGAAGATATTGACTCATAGTGCATTTGGAGTTCATTCCATCAAGTCAGACTATTAATCAAGCTTTCAATTCAGAGGTTCTAAAAAGATTACATAGCAGTGTGCAACAAAAAAGCTTTGTTTGTGGCAAACAGGAGACTAGTTTTGCCACCACAACAATGAACTGGCTCATGCAGCCCTATCAGTGCAACTTTTTCAGGAAAAAAACAGCATGCCTCTCTTGCCTCATGCAACTTACTCACCTTGCCTTGTTCTGTGTGACTTCTTTTTGTTTTCCTGAATGAAGAGGGACATGAAGGGGCAGAAATTTGATGACATAGAAGAGATGAAGAAAAATACTAGGCAGGTGCTGTCAGCAATCCAAACAGATGAGTTTATAATTGCTTTTGACTTTCTTTGTTGTTTTATTTGCCCTTGCCTGGTTTTTTGTGCATATTAATGTATATGCATGTTTATCTAGATAAGATACATGAGATAAATAATTTGGAGATGAAAAGAATGGGACCAATCATTCTGGGGGGATACAGGAAAAGGGGAGGTGGGAGAAAGGAAGTGGGGTGGAACCAACCTAGGGACAATGGAACAACAAGTGAACTGAAATCAATGGAGCGAAGGGTGTAGGATGCCTAGTGGGGCACAATCAAAGGCAATGTAGCAGCAGCAAGGATTTACCAACCTCAAATGAAGGTCGAACATGATGGTGGGACAAGAGAGAAGTAAAAGGAAATAGAGGAAAGACTCAGCAGGCAAAGGACATTTATCAAGATCTAAATACAGCCATTGTATATGTAAATATATGTAAATGAGGGGAATAGAGCTATATACTCATATCTATATGTTAAGAATTAAGGTTCCCCCCACTATCATGATCCCAATTCTACCTTACAAATCTGGCTAGACCAAAGCATGCACACCAGTACAGATAGGAATTGGAAACACAAGAAATCCAGGACAGATGACTCCTTCAGGAACAGTGGTGAGAATAGTGATAGATACCGGGAGGGTGGAGGGAAGGTGGGATAGAAAGTAGGAACAAGGATCTACATATAAGCTCCTCCCTGGGGGACAGACAAGAGAAAAGTCGGGGAAGGGAGTGTAAGATATGTCAGACAGTGTAAGATATGACAAAATAATAATAATGTATAAATTAACAAGAGTTAATGGGGAGTGGGGAGTGGGGAGCGGGGAGGAAGGGGAAAAATGAAGAGCT
>NW_022106084.1:1541785-1544189 GCF_000313985.2 Echinops telfairi
CTTTGAATAAAAATTCCTTTTTGGGGGGTGTACCCCCTCATATAATTTCATTCCATAGTCCAATCACATCAAACAGTATTGGACAAAAACTACCACAGTCACTTTCTAAACATTTGTTTATTTCCTGGACTCCTTGACATTAACTCCCTTTTACCTGCCCCCCTACACTTGGATCTCCCCACCTCCAAACCATTCTTCTACTTGTCCCTGTAGGTTCATCCGTCCTGGATTTCATATACAGAAAGACAGAAAAACACCACACAACCTCAAGGAGGTGGCCCCTGGATTTCTTTTTGGAGTTTTCTTTGCTGTTGCAGAGAAATCTGATTGATTTCTGCTGGTTAATCTTGTGCCTGTTACTTTATGAAAGCCCTAAGCATTCCCACTAGCTTTGTTGTTATTGTTGTTGTTGTTGTTGTTTTAATAAACTTCTTGTGTTTCTCTCTGTATAAAATCATATCATTTGTTAACAGTGAGAACTTCACTTCTTCTTTCCCCACTTGTATTTCTTTGATATCTTTTGGTTAATCCTTTCAAAAAACCAACTTATTTTCTTGTTAATTTTTGACTTTTTATATATATTCCAATTCATGTATTTCTTTTCTAATATTTATGATTTCTTTCCTTCTGTTGTTATAGGACTGTCAGTCTTCCCCTGATTCTAGTTGAAAGTGTTGTGTTAAGGTGTTGACTTTG
Organism: Echinops telfairi; assembly: GCF_000313985.2. Lineage (NCBI taxonomy): Eukaryota > Metazoa > Chordata > Mammalia > Afrosoricida > Tenrecidae > Echinops > Echinops telfairi. The sequence continues at coordinate 1,542,482 of NW_022106084.1, forward strand.
GATTTCTCCTCTTTTTCCATGTGTGCTTGATTGTTATAAACTGTCCTCCGATAACTGCTTTTGCTGCGTCCAAAGGTTTTAATTTGATGTCTTATCAGACTCATTGTTTCCAGGGATTTCTTAATTTCATTCCTCATTTGATCTATTACTTTGTTATATTATAGTTGTATGTTGCTCTATCTCCATGTTCTTATATTCCTGTCTCTTTATTTTTGTGCTATTCACCAGAAGTCTATCTTATCCAAGATTTCCCCCTTTAACAAATGAGTCTATTTAGCTGTAAAGTTAAGTTTCGTAATGCCAGGGAGTGCAGGATATCTCTCCTGCTCGAATCTTTCCAGTAGTTGCTGAGCAGATGTCCCCTTACATGTTATCTGGTGGTCATATTGCTCAAGATCTCACTCTATCATTTATGTTTGAATATAGATAACAGCAGTGAGTTATATGTTGGGCTGCTAACTACAAGCTCAGTGGTTCAAATCCACTGGATGCTTCACAAAAGAGAATTTCGTGTAATTTTGTTTACTCATGATTTATACCTCGAGAGCCCAAAGAACCATTCTACTCTGTTCTATAGGGTTACTAATGAGTCAGAATCAGCACATTTTAGAATGTAAACAGTCTAATCATTATTTGGTAAGACAATCAGAGATTATTGGGTACATGTTTTATTATTTTAGTCAGATTTCCCTGGATTTCCAACTTAATGATTACATTCTTATGTGCATGTGATAATTACTATCATTTTTGCCAATTATGCAGTACCTTACTGTGATATATTTTAAGTTTCCAGGCACGTGATCCAGACATGTGCAGTGTTAAGCTGCACAATGTATGCATTTTAGTATGTAATCCTGAATAAAAAGTTTCATTCTATAATCATTTAAGTGGAATTTTGCAAAGCATGTAGTGTTTACTTCCTTATTTCAAAAGTCAGTAAGAATCTCAGGTTCATGAAAGGATAGCTGAGGAATATACAATGACTTTGGACATTAACTCTTTGATTGTAATAGACTAGCTGTTTATAGTTTTATTTGCTGTTATTGTGTTATTTTGTTTTTCACTCTTTGTTGCAACAATTTTGTATTGCTCACCATTTAATTAGTCAGATTATGATTTGTAATCTCAAATCTCAAAGTGAGTCAGTACTGTGAGGCTGTCACTCATTTCTAGTTCACTTCTCGTATACTGCGTGAAACACTTGATTGATGCATCAGCAAGTCACTATGTGATGTTTTTAGAAGATTACATTTTTTTCCAATCACTTGTCACCTTTCCAAAGATGTATTTATTCCTTTGTTCATTTTCTGAAAACCAAATTAATTACAAAATTCATTTAAAAGTTAATTTCTTTCCATTTATTCTGTATCTCCATTGCTTATAGTAGCATACAATGGCATTCACAAATTATTTAGTAAATGATTATTATCATTCTTAAAGGCATACAATCAATTTTTAAGGCAAAATAGTTATAAGAAGGGTCATTTCTAGCACCATATCTTCTAGTTTATGTTCTCTGAAACTTTTTTAGGTTTTTAAGTGTTTTAAACCAATTAATAGAAAAAAATTTTTTACTCCTGTTATTTTTAACATGAGTATTTAACATGGGATTTTTAGAATTTTTAAAGTTTTATGAAATAATAAATTTTGACTCAATAACTTGCATGTCAATGTAATAATAAATGTACATTTTCTTACTCTCAAGCGT
>NW_022106084.1:1544912-1547217 GCF_000313985.2 Echinops telfairi
ATTTCCTCAAGATATAACGTATTTTTTTCAATAGTATTAAAAACATTTCTCAATCCATCCACTGAATAATTTTATTAGCATTTTGATATAGGTATGATATACTTTTCATAAAAATGTACACATACATATTCATATCAAATAACCAAGTTCAAAAATGTTTATGTACTTTCAGACATTCTAGAACATATCTCAAGGCGTCTTTTCTTTAGTCATTCTATTTATTTTATTCTATATATACATACCCCTGCTAATCACCCTACTTTATATGCCCTTAATATATCAAAATTCCTCATCTCTTATTTTTCAACTGCTAAAATAGATTACAAAAATGAATCTATGGAGATTACATCTTCTTCCTTTCTCTGAGAATATTCAGTTAAAAAATTACCATTGTTACTTACATATAATTGAATTTATTTTGAAAGCACAAGTTTGAGTATTTTGTACCTATGTTTTTGAGGGATATGTATTCCTCTAGTTTTAATAGTATGTAATGCTAAGAACAATTTTTTGATAGAGTGAAATCTATAGAATTAGAAGATTTATTATTTTTATACTGGTATGTATTTGATTAAAGTCCACAATTGAAGCTATGTAAGCTTGGAGTCTTTCTTGCTAAAAATTCTATTTAATTTTGTAAGCATTGTATTGGGAGCTCCTATAGATATTGTAATAATTTATAACTCAATTAGATCAAGCATGACTGTACAATTGCTGCCACCATGAGTTTCAAAACTTTTTCTTTCTTCTTGAACTTTTTGATATCAGCTCCCCTTTATCTTGCCCCTCCCCTGCACCCCAGGAATTCTTATTATTATACTGTATATTATTACTGTTGTTGCTTTTATTATTTTGCCTAATCCTACAGCATCCAATGTATCCATTCCCCTTCAATTCTGTTGTTCTTTCCCCTCATGTGTAGTTACAGAGTAACCATTGCTATCAGTTCACCCTTCCCCTCCGGGAATTGTTTCTGAAGGGTTCCCTCCCTCGGCTTTCATCCATCAAACCCTTTAAAACTATATATTTTATTGGAGGCTTTTACAACTCTTATCACAATCCATACATCCATCTATCGTGTCAAGCATATTTGTACATGTGTTGCCCTCAACATTTTAAAAAAATCATTAAATCATTTTATTGGGGCTTGTACACAAATGCACCTCAGCAGCTCTAACAAGATTAATGGGTTAAAACAAAGATCATAATGGTAAGGGGAGGAGCTATGAAAGAATCAGGATAATTCTGTACTTGGTCAGTTGCTCTACTGCCAGCAAATGTCCAGTTTTCTTACAGGTGGGATTTGTTTAGGACTATTCAGATTATACTTTTCTTCTTGATAGTATGCATTGTAAGAATGCCCATTTGATTCAAATAGTTGATTTATAAGCATATAATTCTTTATAATCATTCATCATTATCCTTTTAGCTTCATATTAGTCTGTAGTGATAAGCTTCTATCAATCAAAACACTGTTAAATTGTGTAGTCTCTCATTTACTTTTGGTCAGTGTAGCTAAAGTCAAGCCAATTAAATCATCCAGTTCAAAGAATTGGCTTTTGATTTTCTTGCACTTTTCATCTTTTTTATCCTTGTTAGATTAATGTCTATTTTTATCCTTTATCATGATGAGGTTTAGTATTATTTCTTAATTTTATCTTACTTACATTTCTTATTTAGTTTCTTAATATTGAAATACAGATAATTGGTTGAAACAACTATTGCTTTCAAATATAAAATTTAATGTTACAAATTTTCTCTTTAATTACTGCTCTGATAGCATGCCACACCTTTTAATATGTGATGTTTTCATTTTTATTATAGCAAATTATCTTTTAACATTTTCCTTTTCAACATTTTACTCAGATGTGAATTAAATATTTAACTTATTTTTTCCACATACAATATGTGTACATTTAAAGATATAATTGATTTTTGTTTTAATTCTGAAGATTTTTATGCTTTTGTTTTCAACACCTTTATACCTATTAAAGTCTGTTTTTGACAGAAGATAACTTTTTGTACTTGTGCTATATTATAGTTTGGTGCAGTGCTCTATAAACCCTAAATTGGCAAAATGATTATTGGTGTTTTTCAGTTCTACATCCTTAATGACTTTTCCTTTATTGTTTTACTAATTGCTGAGAGTGGAGTATTGAAATTTTTTAAATTAATTTTTGAAGTACCTATTTCTTTTTAAAATTATTTCAGGTTTGGTCCTTTTCATTATTTTCAAAGTTATGTTTGGGCTATTTGCATTTAATGTTCTTAGCAACATGTTTGGATTTAGAATTATTTTTTTTTT
>NW_022106084.1:1547545-1548603 GCF_000313985.2 Echinops telfairi
ATATCTAGCAAAAAGATTGCTTTGTGACTAGAATTTCTGTTTTCTTCTGGTATATTGTTTTATCTATGTAATAAATAAGAAACTTTCCCAAAGTGGGATATGTGTAGGTGGACTTACAAGTGACCCAGAGATTTCTCTTTATTATTATTAACATGCTGAATCAAATGCCGCTGGAGTTTTGACAGATCCTAGTAAGACTAAATAAAGACTGTCAAGGAGAAATTCCCTAATTCTGAGAAACCTCTTCCAATTCCCAGAAAAATATTAACTGTTCCTCCCTTCAGTTAACATATATTTATTAGAATGAAATATAATACCTTGATTTGAATCACCCATGCATCATCTTCATTCTGTAGAAAATGACCTCTTCCTCTTTTTGGCATGTGTTTTTTGCTTTCAATAAATGCTTGCTTGAGTGAAATGTGTCATTTGTATTATACTTCACTGTTGCATTTGCCCCACTGACCTTCTGATTCTTTGGAAGGAGTGATCACAAGGACAGGGATGTCTGTCAGGGACAACAATATATATATTTTAATTTCACATATGGTGTTTTACAAATTTTCAGTTAGATCATGTGTTAGTTCAGGTAGACTAGAGAAACACATCCATTGAGACTCATATGTGTATAAGCGAGAGCTTTAGGTGAAGGGTAATTATATATTAAGAAATCATCTCAACCCAGTTGTGTCCAAGCCCATAAGTCTGATATTAGCCCATATGTCTGATACCAAATCTGGGACCAGATCAAATATAGAAATATACATGGTAGACAACTAAAAAATGAGGTGGGGAAAGGAAAAAAATAATAATAAAAAAGAAATGGGTAGCAGGGGCACAGGGCACTAACCCAGCCAAGGGGAGGGTATTGTTTATATCTCCACAGGGAAAGAAGGACCAGACTTCAATGCAGTGCTCCAAGATGTGAATGCAGCATGCTGGTGTGGAGTAGGGAACCAGTGGAGAGGTCTGGGGGCTGGCCCTAGTCCCAAATACTAAGTGGACACCTGCCCCTCCCCCCAGAAGAATTTATTTCAAAGGACGGCATTGAATCTGCA
>NW_022106084.1:1550340-1579886 GCF_000313985.2 Echinops telfairi
TGTACAAATGTGCTTTACACAATTGATGTATGTATGGATTGTGATAAGAGTTGTATGAGCCCCCAATAAAACGATTAAAAAAAAAAAAGGTCCTCTTCGGACTCACAAAACACATGTAATGATGCTGAATGCAGGATGATCACAGGCCAGTGGGTAGAAAGTCATTGGATCCAGTGGCCTTGTAATCATCTCATCACTGGCAGGGGTCTCTATTTGGCTTCTTTGGCTCCAGAGGTCTGCCTGCCTCAGGATAGGTCCATGTAGCTTCTCGACCTCTAGACCCTAGTGTAGTTCCATGTGTCTTGTCAGCTGCAATGTCTCGCAGGGAGTGAGCAGAGAGTTTCCAGGGGAGGGAGTAGTGAGAGAAAAAGTATCTCCCATCTCCAAGAAGGAAATCCAGGAGTTCCCAGAATTCTCAGGGAAAGGCAATGCCCACACAGAGGCCTCATTGGCCATGACCCGATTGATTGACAGACTAGACTCCACGTATCTCTCTTAATTCTATTTTTTTTTTTAATAATACTTTCATGGGAGGTTCTTACATCTCTTATCACAATCCATACATTCGTCCAGTGTGTCAAGCACATTTGCACATATGCTGCCATCATCATTTTCAAAGCATTCTCTTCCCACTTGAGACCCTGATATCAGCTCCCCATTTCTTCCCCCTCCCTCCCCTACCTGACCTCCCTCTTGAACCCTTGATAAGTTATAGGTTATTATTTCCATATCTTACATTGTCCTCCATCGCCCCTCAAACACTTTTCTGTTATTGGTCCCACTGGGAAGGGGTTATGCGTTGATCCTTGTGATTTATTCACCCTTTCTCCCCCCACCCTCCCCTAATCCTCCTGGTATCTCTACTCTCCTTGTTGGCCCTGAAGGGTTTATCTATCTTGGATTCCCTGTGTTGTGGGCTCTTATCTGTAGTAGTGTGCATGTTCTGGTCTAATCCGATTTGTAAGGTAGAATTGAGGTCATGATAGTGGGGGGAAGGAAGAACCAAAGAGCTAGAGGAAAGTTGTGTGTTTCATCGGTGCTATACTGCACCCTGCCTGGCTCATCTCTTCCTTGTGACCCCTCTGTGAGGGGATGTCCAATTGTCTACAGTTGCGCATTGGGTCTCCATGCGCCCCCACCCCCACCTTTACCTTGGGTATGGTTTTGTTCTGGGTCTTAGATGCCTGATACCTGATCCCATTGACACCTCATGATCACACAGGCTGGTGTGCTTCTTCCATGTGGGCCTTGTTGCTTCTGAGCTAGCTGGCCGCTTGTTTATATTCAAGCTTTTAAGAACTCAAACAGGGAGGCTGTGTGTCCCACCTCTAGGCAGGAACACAGGAGTTCCCAGAATCCTCATGAGAAGGCCATGCCCCCACAGAGTTCTCATTGGCAATGACCTGATTGACAGGTTACACTCCACCCCTTTGCTCAAGTTATGTAACTTCCAAAATTAGGGCAGTTAATAGACCACCAGAAGACAGTATAAACGGTAAGGAAACTCATTGGACCACAGCAACACCTCTCTCCAGGTAATAGCTATTTTCCTCTGTCTGGTTCTCATCCTCAGCCACGGGGTCGCTGGGCCTCTGCCTCCATAGATGAGGGAGCCTGATATCACTCTGCCTCATAGTCCTATAATCATTTTTCTGGTGCTTCGGGTCTTGATCTCTGCCACTTCAGAAAGATATCTTGAAGGCACTCTTCTTCCAATGGGTTAAGACTTCTCGCTCCACTCCTACTTAAAAATGGCTCATCCTTACAGTCAGGGTGTGGCAACTAAAACAGCCCCATCTCCTTTGTCAGTGCTTTTGATGTGTTCCTACCCAATCATCTGGTGGGAGTTACAGAGACATAAACAAAGAGAGTCATATTCAAAAATGTCACTCCACTGCAAGAAATGACATTTTCTTTATGTTTAACATTTTCACATATACTGCATTTTCACCTTAACTTTCTACTGATGTGAACATAGCTCCACAGTTCTTGTGAAATATACAGCACTTACTCTTTTCCTATCATCTTTAGATAGTTTTACCTCAGGCGGATTTGCTCACTGCAATATGTCATTTGATTTCCTGACTGCTGTTCCCATGAGTGTTTATTGTGGATACAAGCATAATAAAATCCTTGATAAATTTCATCTTTTACCAGTTGATTATGTTATTGCTTATTAGTTCAGTTATTTCTGTATTCTTCATGGATCTTTGCCTTCTTCAGATTGAGGTGCTATTATTATTAAAATTTGTAGTCTTTGATGTTCAACAATAAGAACTTTATGTTCTCTTGTCCTTCAGGTTGTTAATCAGTAATTTTTTTGAGAATTTACATTAAAATATATCTAATATTAAAAATGAGGTATCAATTATTGTAGTATTACATAATAATCTATTTTAAATATGTCTTCTTTTACTCCTAGACATACATAGGCTTGTTCATCGTATTACCAATTATTGTAGAGTTTTCAAATGATTATTTTATTAGTTAATATTATTGCATAACACATTATTCTAGGATCCAGTAAACTTGATAATTGAAACAAAAGATACACTTACTACTCATGAGTTGTTTCTGACCCAAAGCAACTCTAAAGGCCTGAGTAGAGCTCCCTGTGGGGTTTCTAAAATTCAGCCAGCAGCTCAGTGCTTTAACCACTGCACAGTCAAGTCTCCTTCTCCACCCAAAATAATTTACTGGCATTGTTATTATTATTTTTAATTTAAATATTAGTTTTTCTTATAAAAACAGACACACGATATCATGTTTAGCAAAGTTGAAAGCTAGTGAAAATAAATGCAATTATCAGGGAAAGGAAGCAACAGATTGGCCACAGCAATGATCATACTAATAATCATGAACATTACCATTCATTTAATTTTCAGGATCAGGCAACATTTATGTTGTTTTAAAAATAGTTACCAAGGGGTGCATCCAATGTGAGTAAAGCAGTCCAAAACAATATTTCATATTATAGTTATCTTTCAATTATCCTTTTTCTTGGAGGTTTATTACATTTTCCCCCATAATGCTGAAATTCTGGAAATTTTTTTAAATCATTTTATTTGGGGCTCATACAACTCATCACAATCCATACATACAGCCATTGTGTCAAGCACATTTGTACATTTGTTTCTATCATCATTCTCAAAACATTTGCTTTCTACTTGAGCCCTTGATATCAGCTACTCATTTTCCCCTCCCTCCCAGCCCGCGCTCCTTCATGAACACTTGATAATTTATAAATTATTATTATTTTGTCATGTCTTACACTGTCTGATGTATCCCCTTTTTTTGTTGTCCTTCACTCTGAGAGGGGGTTATATGTAGATCTTTGTGAACCTTTCCCCATTTCTACCCTACCTTCCCTCCACCTTCCTGGTATTGCCACTCTCACCACTGGTCCTGAAGGGAAAATCTGTCCTGGATTCCCTGTGTTTCCAGTTCCTATTTGTACCAATGTACATCATATGGGCTAGCTGGATTTGTAAGGTAGGATTGGGATCAAGATAGTGGGGGGTGGGGGGTGGAAGCATTTAAAAACTAGAGGAAAGTTGTATGTTTCATTGATGCTACACTGCACCATGACTGGCTCATCTCCTTTCCGTGACCCTTCTGTAGGGGGATGTCCAGTTGTCTACAGATGGGCTTTGGGTCCCCAATCTGCACTCCCCCTCATTCACGATGATATGATGTTTTGTTCTTTGATGCCTGACACCTGATCCCATCGACACCTCGTAATCGCACAGGCTGGTGTACTTCCACCATGTGGGCTTTGTTGCTTCTCAGCTAGATGGACACTTGTTTATCTGCAAGCCCTTAAGACCCCAGATGCTATATATTTTGATAGTCAGACACCATCAGCTTTCTTCTTCACATTTACTTATGCATTCACGTTGTCTTCAGTGATCCCATCAGGGAGGTGAGCATCATGAAATGCCAGTTTAATAGAACAAAGTGTTCTTGTATTGAGGGAGTACTTGAGTGGAGGCCCAATGTCCATCTTCTACCTTAATACTAAACCTATAAATGTATGCACATAGATCTATTTCCCCATCCTCATATATAAATATATTTACATATATATATGCCTGCATTTATATCTTTATAAATGCCCCTTGCTTCCATGTTCTTTACTCTATTTCCCATTACGTTCCTCTTGCCCCACTATCATGCTCAGCCTTCATTTGGGTTTCAGTAATTCATCTCGGTTACATTGCCATTGAACAAGCCCTACCAGGCCTCTTACTCCTTCCTTGCCACTGATTTTGGATCACTTATTGCTCCATTGTCCCTGAGTTTGTTAACACCACTTCCTTTCCCCCACCTCTCCCATGTCCCCCCGGAACTGTCGGTACTGTTGTTTTCTGCCCCAGGTTGTTTATCCAGCCTATGTTATCTAGATAGACCTGCAGAGATAATAAACAATATGCACAAAACAAGACAGTGCAAAGCAAAAAAAGAAAGCAACAACAACAACAAAACAGTGACAAAAAAAGAAAAAGAAAAAGCCTGTTAATAGTTCAAGGACTATTTGTTTACCTGAAGTTCTGGAAATTTAAGGACAGTGTTTAGTTTGTTCATTGTTCAGTCTTTAAGACAGAACTGGATCACATGAACTAGTAAATAAAAATTGATTTTGTAGGTGAGATTTAACTTCAATAAAAGGACTCCTGCTTGTGCAATAGTTAATAGTTCAGTTGCTAAACAGATTTGGCTACTTGTACTCACCCAGATTCCCCTATGGGAGAAAAACATGGTGATTTGCTTCTGGAAAGATTACAAAGGAAAACATGCTATGGGGCTATCGTACTCTGTCACATGTAACAGTGAGTGCAAAATCATCAGGACAATACCTAACAACACCTAATAACCCATTGTATAAAATTCACAGAAATCATATAAGGCGGTAACCCCCCCAAAACGTACTTTTTTTGAAGCTCTGTATTTAATTTTTTTACAGACCATCTTATCACTTTCAAGGTACTCTCCATTACACTTACTACACTTGTCAAATCTTCAATTCCACTCTTGGAACCATTTTTCACGCTCATCTGTCTGGATGGCTGACAGCACCCCTCTCATTTTTTTCTTCATCTCTTCTTTGTCTTCAAATCCCTATCATTTAATGTCCTCTACATTCTTGGAAACAAAAATACATCTCATAGAGCAAGGTCAGGTGAGTAAGGTGTGAGGGGATGAGAGGCATGTTGTTTTTTTTGCCAAAAACTGGTGCACTGAGATCGCTGCATGGATAGGTGCATTGGTGTGATGGCAAAATCAGTCCCATTCTGTCACAAAGCATGCCTTTTTTTTTTTGTGCATACCATTTTGCTGTATTTTCAGAACCTCATAATAGAAAGCTTGATTAACAGTCTGACCTGGTGGAACACAATCAGTTGACGTTTTCATCCATTTGGGAAGTTAACGGCTTTCCAGTAAGGTGTTCGTCATCAATTGACTCTTCTCTTTATTTGAAATGATAAAACCACTCATCCACTTGGATCTTTCCCATAGCATTGTCATTGTAAGCTGTGTTCAACATCACAACAGTTTCTGTGGCATTTCTTCCCAAGCAGAAAACAAAATTGCAAAGCCCCACACTGTTCTCTTAAATCAGGCATCACAAAAAATTGAGATTCAAGCAAATCTGCTTTTATGAAAAATTTCATAATGATCAGAAAAAACCTTTTCAGGTGGTGACAATGGGTGCACTAACTCAGAGTGTGTTGCTGGATGCTAACCTAGTGGGGAAAAAAATGCATACTATGAAAACTTTACTCCACCCAAGATAATTCTGGTTGTTTTTTTTTTGGGGGGGGCGATAATCCCTCATATATGACATATATATAGGATGTTTAAATAATATATAACATCTTAACTATAAATCAATGGTGCTTCAAACTTGGTACGATATTGGGAATAATTTAATGATCCAAATCACTTATGTATCCTTTTTGAACAGTATGTTATTGAGTCCTTTATCTGAAATGTGAGAAGTCAGAAAGAATTGCCATCCGGCTTCCAGTTCCTATTAACACAGGTTTATTCCAAACATGTCGCTGCAGATAGATTCTCTCAGGAATATGCTTGCCTGTGCCTCACGAGGATGTCTTTAAAAAATGGTAAAAAACATTGGTCAAATCAAAATGATGGCTTGTAAAAGGGGGTGTGCTATTGGTATTAGGTGCCATTGAGTTGGTTCCTACTCACAACATCAGTCTGCGCCACAGGGGGACTCTGCCTGCTCCTGTACCTTTCTCACAGGTGTTCTCACGTTTGATCTCCTTGCTGTAGCTACCGTGTCAATCCACTATATGGAGAGTTTTTCTCCTTTTCACGGCCTTCTACTTTACTAAGCAGGCCAGTCCCTCTCCAGGGATTGGTCTCTCCTGGCCACATGGACAAAGTACTTGTCAATCTTGCCTAAGGTGAATTCTGCCACTACTTCTTCCAAGATAAATTTGTTTTTTGGCAGTTCATGTTACTTTCAATATTCCTCACCAGTACCATAATTCAAACACATAGATTCTTCTTCAATCTTTCTTATTAAATATCCAACATTCACATGTATATGAGGTGATGTAGTTAGTTTATTGTGCCAACCTGGCAGATAAACACATGTGGGGTTAATTGAAGGGCAGAGAGATAGATGGCTCAGTGAGCCTCACCTTCCTAGTTCTTGGGTCTCTTGCTTTCTGATGGTCGGACCCGGGTGCAGATGCCTTAGCCAGTTCCCTGCTTCAGCTGGCAAGGCTCACTTCCTGCAAGGCATCCCTGAGGAGAAGCCACATGGACCTACCCTGATGCAGCCCTGGGTGCTGGAACAGCCGTGTGGAGACCCCTGCCAGCGCTGAGATGCTTACATGTTCACTGACTCAGCTTTCCTCCTGCAGTTGGTGTCATTGCGTGTGTTTTGAGAGATGGAGGAGGACTTTGTGGATTAGTGTTGGATATATGGGTTAATGTTGGACTTGTGGGCTTGGGCAGCACTGGGTTGGGATGTTTTCTTGATGTGCACTTAACCTTTATATAAAACTCTCTCTTATACATGAGTTTCTGTGGATTTGTTTCTCTAAGGTACCCAGACTAACACATGAGGTGATTGAAAATAGCATGGTCAGGTGCACCTGAGTCCTCAAGAAAACCTGCTTGCTTTTCAACACTGAAAGATCTTTTGCAGCAGACTTATGCAATGCAATGTGTTTTTGATCCCTTTACTGTTGTTTCCATGAGTATTGATTATGGATCCCTGCAAGATGAAATATTTTCTTTTTTTATCATGGTATGGGAATTTGGTCTGTTTGTGAAGATTTTTGTTTTCTTTACATTGAGATGTAATCCACACTGCAGGCTGTAATCCTTCATCTTCATCAGTAAGTGCTTCAAGTCCTCCTTACTTTCAGCAAACAAGATGTGTAATTTGCATATCTCAGTTTGTTAATGAGACTTCCTTCAAACCTGATGTCACATTCTACTTCATGTAGCCCATGCTCAGAATACATAAAAGTAGTAACAGGGATCTGCTAAGTAGGCTAAAGTCAATGCAGCAAAGTCCACTCAAAAGGTTTTGGGGACTCAGCTTTAGGATGGCATAGTCATTATACTCTTTAAGGGAGTAGAAATCTTTGTGTTTTGCCTGTGGAGATATTGGTAGTTTCAAACTGATGACTTTGCAGTTAGCAAAACAATATTTAACCATTGCACCACCAAGGCTCCTACTTTGAAGATGAAGGAACATCGGACCCAAGACATGGTCATTTAAGCCACCTCATATGCCTGTGAAATGTGGACATTAAGTAAGAAAGAACAAAGAAAAATCTTTGCCCTTGAACTATGGTGCTAGCTAAGAATATTGAAATTAGTATGGAATGCTGAAAGAACACACCATTCTGTCTTGGCAGAAGCCTGGCCAGAGTGCTCCTTAGAGGCAAGGATGATAAAACTTATCTTACATACTTTGGGCAGGTAGAGACAAGTCACTGGAGAAGGTTGTCATGACCATTACAGTGAAGGAGGCAGTGAAAAAGAGGAAGGCCCTCAACAAGATGGGTTGACAATGTTTGCAACATGGGCCCAAGCATAAAACAGCTGTGAGGGCAACTCTTTGTTTTGTGCTCAGGGTCTCTATGAGCAGTAACCAAGTCCACAGCACCTCACAAAGACAATTGTTAATGAATTTATTAATTTCATCAGGATCTAAATAATCTTAGGCATAATCTCCAAAGCATCAGAAGTTAAATCGCCTTCGGCATATACTCCAAAGAAATAAGAGACAAAACGCAGTGGATGGATGTTCTCCCCTGTGTATAGCAGCACCGTTCATAAGAGCAAGGAACTGGACACAGCTTCCGGTTTCCACCAACAGTAGAAAAAATGGATAAAGCAACTATGGTTCCTACACACAATGGAATACCTCACATACCTAAAAAACAGTGATGGAAACATGAAACACTGTGAGACATGGAAATGATCTGGAAACCATTATACTAAGTGAAGTTAGGCAATCAAGAAACAAATACTGTATGAGTCAATTATAAGGAGAAACACCAATTTAAAAAATCGTAGGGGCCAATTCCTAAATGAAGGGGTAGAAAGTCTGTCTACTGGCCATGAATCGTACATCACGCCCTGGCCTTCATCCCCAACCCCTTATATGCACTTCATAAGAACTATCTCAAAAAGACACCTCACACCAGATTGGGTCACTTCTTCAAGAAGAGGAAAAGGAGGAAGACCGTCCACTGGAGGCCATGGAACATAGAGACAAAGCTGCGACAAATCAGCAGGCTTTCCACAGGAGTGGAGAACCTTGCTAGAAAATCAAGTTAAGACCAGGAGAGGGGAGCAGTTCTATTTCAGAATAGTCATTTATATTTCTGTTGTTGAGCATGGTGGTTAAACTGGGAGGAGCAACCTTACATCGGGAAGGGATGTTAAACAATCACTTTAGGAAACCTAAGGGGAGAAAAAAATCTGGTTCTGTGTTCTTGAGTAGAAACTTTTAAGTAGGTTTCTACCCAACCTTTGGTGAATCAAGCCATGGACTAGGCACTATGATGACCTTACACACTATCCTTACATGCCATCCCCCAAGGGATACACCAGAAAGACTTGAGGTGAGAGTCTCACTGAACAAACTAGGCCTTGCCTTAAAATGTCCAGTAGCCTTCGGTTTAGGACTAAAATTCCCTGATTGTAGAGGGAGCAAATGACAGCCACCTCAAAATTGTGGCAATGACGGTTGTTGCATATTGGGTGGGACTCCTGGCTTAGTGGGCATCCAGTGAAGGGGACCCAGAAGCACAATACATTTATTATCTCAATGCTCTCCTTTCATAGATGACAGGAATTAATCTGATAGGCAAAGATATGCCCTTGTTAGTAATGTTACAGGAAATTTTCACCTAGCACCAACCCCCATGCTCAATGTAACCAGAGGTCAAGAAATTACTAATCCAATCTTTACAAAGCAACAAGGATTGCAGTTCCAGCTGGACTATACTTGCATAAACTTCTCAGCAGTACCTTAATTCTATGCCATTGGATGAATTATTGGTGTCATCAGTGCTTTATACTCCAGGGGTATGATTGACAATGTTTGCTTGTTTGTTTGTTTGTTTGTTTGTTTGGGGTTTTTGTCATAAAATGATAACATAACAGATAAAGTAAGCCAGAGTTGTTCAGAACCAGTGGACAAGAAAATGAATACTGGTCTCCCAATTATTTCTAGCCCCAATCTAAAAACAGTTAGTTCTCATAACGTGGCCCTGCTTTATACTTGCCATCATGAAAAGATCACTAAAAATAAGGGTTCTTCAGCAAAGTGTAGTGAAGAAAGCAGATGGTGCCCAGTTATCAATTGGAATGGTGCCTGGGGTCTTAAAGTCTTGTATTACAAGTAGTCATCTTAGTGAGGCATCAACTAAGTCCACATAGAAGAAGCAAACCAGACTGTGTGATCCCAAGTTGGTGATAACCAAATCCAAATGTGATTAAAGGAAATGCATCAGATCTTAAATTGTGATAACTCAATTGTAGACAACTATGGAGGGCAGTGGGAGCTGAAAATTCATCTGCAGATTATATAGTCATATTAATATTAGTCATATTAAGATTATATAGTCATATTAAGAGCCTCTGGCAAACCCTCTTGGCCACAGTCCGGGGACTCAAACAGCTTTGCTATGAGGATGAGATTATTGTAAACTTGATTATAGTGGATGGAACTGGAGTATAATAGGATGGTATTTTCTTTCTTATTCTTTTTAAAATCTTCATCTTGATATTATTACCATTCTTTACTTTTATTTCTTCTTTTATTGTGTTTGTAAGATTTTTGTAAGTTTGAGAAGGAGTGGATGCATAGAGACAATAACTGATGCAGGCTACAATTGGATGGGGGTGAAGAGGATGTGGGGAATTGGGGAGAAAAGAATGAATGCAGGAAGCTATTGAAGTGCATGATATGGGGATTTTATATGAATAAAACTTACAAAAAAGAAGCCAGGTAGGAAAACAATCTTAAATAAATATATAGAGTATAATTTTTAGGGTATTGCTGTTTAATTCTAGGGTTTTTTTTAATGGTTGGTTAATATTTAAATCATATTTTTAGAAATATATACTAAAAAGAACTTTTAAAGTAATTAATAAAAATAAAATTAAAATAACACTACCATAGAATAGATTCTAACTCCTTGGAACTCTAAGGACAGAGTAGAGCAGCTCCATAGCGTTTCGAAGACTTAACAATTGTAATGGAAGTAACTGCCTTATCCTTCCCCAGATGAACAGTTAGTGGGTTTGAACCCCAGGCCTGTTTTTTAGTTGCTGGAAAATTAACTACTGTGCCACCCGACCTCCTAATTATTACAAAAAACCTGAAATATGATCCAGTTTGTGTACATTTCTACACTTTACACATAGAATCCAGGGTCATTAGTATTAACGTCTAAATCTTTAATTTTTATTCACACTAAAGCAACTTACTTTTCTTATTAGGAAATATATTTATTGTGGAAAATCAAAAAACATACGAAGTTAAAAATAGAATGCTGAAAAACTCTTTAATTCTAATAGTTTATTTATAATCATGGTTAACATTTTAATTTGTCTTTGAAAGTTTTTCTATGTATCCACAGATAACATATGCGCAGATGTGAACATGTGTGTTTAATCCAATCCAGTCGTTAAATAGTATATAATTGAGTTTATAAGATTTATACATATATTTCTATGGATTAGTTATAAGAGATTCCATGAGAATCATTGTTTTTTTCTGCTTGTACCTACACATAGTTAGGGAAGTAGTATTCTAATCTTAAAACTAATCCATACTCAAAAATAGAGTTTTTCTGTAGTATATGAATTTATCATTCAATAATATGTCTTGACAACTTGTCATATTCCTGACATGACTTACTATTATAACCACTAAAATTTCTAATAATTTATATTATATATCATTTTGTTTTCACTTGTAATTTTTTTACCATTGAAATATGATACATTTTGCCAACTTCACTCTAAAGGCAAATACAAATTTATACTAAAATATTCTCAATTATCAGAATGGCACAAGTTAAAATAAGTGGATATCACACTATTAGAGAATGTGTGGGAATTCAAAATCATACAACTCCTGCTGAGTTGAATTTGACAACATCTAATAAAATTATGTATCTGTCAATCTCTCCATATATTGCTATTTATTTTTAGAACCAGCATTCTCACTTCTAGTAATCTATTCTAAAGTCAAACACCTACAAATCAATTTATTTATAATAGAAAATATTGTAAGCAATCCAAATGCCCATCAATAAGGGGATAATGTGTTTTATAGAACTGATATATAATCTATAAATTAAGATAAATTAATTTCAAGGATATATAAGTAAAACATATGTAACCACGTTTATTATGTTAATATTTGTTATATCTATGGACAGAATCTAGATGTTTATATATACATCATACACATACATGGAACACTATAATTACATATTGGAAACTAAAGAAGCTAGTTCTAATTAAGGATAAAAGAGAATTAAAAATGCACAGATTTTATTTAAATTATATTGTAAAATTATAAATGTTTTTAAAAGATAATCAAAAAGAAAAAACTGATGCTCTAAATCTCTGTTGACAATCTGGGTGTGGTGGAGTCTCAGTTCCTTGAAGGAGACAAAACAGGTGCACCCGATCCCGTAGCTTTCCCTCCCTCATACTGAAGGAACTGAAGGCGCTCCGATTTGGAAAATATTATCAGAATGCTAAAGCAAATATGGAGCAAACCAGTCAGATAAATTCCAGAGGTCTGGTTTGGGAGAATGTAAGATATAGACAATGGAACAGGGAAGGAAATGGTGGGAAAATTGTGTCTATGTCTAGATTAAGATACCTGATGCTGTAGTGTTTAAATGCTGAAGTGCTAACTGAAAGGTCAGCAGGTCAAACCCACCAGCTGTTCCAAGGGAGAAAGATGTGGCAATCTTCTCCCATAACGTTTATACCCTTGGAGACCCTATGAGGCAGCCAAATCAATTCCCTGGCAATGGTGTATTGTTATATGGCTGGTTTATACACCACCATCCAGTCAATTCAGATTCATAGTAGCCCTACAGGAAACCATAGAATTGTTCTACAGGGATTTTTAGACTGTAAATCCTACTGGGGGTCCAGGTAAAGTGGAGAAACAAATCCAGAGACTCTCATATGTGTGTAAGAGAGAGCTTCATATCAAAGAGTGATTGAGAAAACATGCCAGCCAATTCCAGATCAAGTCCTTAAGTCTGATATTAGCCCATATGTCCAATACTAGGCCATAAATTCCTCTTTAGACTCATGCAGCACATGCAATGATTCTGGATGCAGTAAGATCACAGGCCAGTGGGTGGAAACTCTTGTGGATCCAGTGGTGATGGAAGCTTCTCCAGTGCTCTGGCTGCCATCAGTTTGGCCTCATGTAGTGAAGCAGAGAGAGAACGTGTCCTGCCTCCAGAGAGGAACAAAGGAAGTCCCAGGATCCTCACGAGATGGCCACACTCACAATAAGGGATCACCAGACTGACCTGATTGATAGACTAGACTCTACCCCTTCATTCTTATTTAGCAAGTTGAAATGAAATTGTGCAAGTAGCACACTTTCAGATGCAGATAGGCTCATCATTCTCCCATGAAGCAAATGGTGGATTTGATTGGTTGTTAGCAATCCTATGCTTAACACCCTATTTTACCAGAGCTCCTTAAAAGCAGATATTTAATTCTAAGTTAAAAATAAAACAAATCAAGAATGGCCAAGGGGGATAGTTACATAATTTCATGTCAATGTGAAGATATATAAAAGTGTAGGGGTTGAAATTTAGCTGATTGATCAGGTCACAGCCTGATTGTGACTCCCTGTGGGTGTGGTCCTTTTATAAGGAGGACCCTGGGACCCTCCTCTTTTGCTGCCATCATCTTCCCATTGACTGACCTTGTTTGTTGCCAGAGACCTGGAGATGCATCCACTGTCTTTGGATCCACAAGACTTTGTACCCACCAACCTGTGATACCCTGTGCATTCTGCATTATCGCATATGACTACAGAAATTTGAAGAGGGGCTTATGGACTAGTATCAGACTTATGGACTTGAGTTGAACTGGGCTGAGATATTTTCTTGATATACGATTGCATCTTTATTTCACATATATGAGTGTCACTGGATTTATTTCCATAGTAAACCCGGCCTAACACACCAAGTTTTACAGTTACTTTCTATTTGATTTAGTTTTCTCAGTACAGATAGGTCAGCTCTTTTCCATGTTAAGTGATCTATCATGCTCCTGTAAGGACAAATAGGTCGCATATCACCAGTGTGATGGAGATGATTGTAATAGCAGGATAAATTATAGGGGTTTAGGGTGGGGATTAATGGACAATGTTAAAATACTAAAGTATTAGATCTAGTAATAGTACAGAGCTATTACATCCAGTAACCTGAAGATGTGAAGTGGAAACAGGAGGGAATATATATATATATATAGGAATTGAAGACGCCAGATGACAAATTGCCCAAGTAAGCAGTAAAAATTAGTGGGCCTCATTCATGAGTTTTAGCTATTCAATATTAAAGCAAAAGTTGATAGTTTCTTCTGATACCCGCATTGATAATTTCTTTGGATGGCATACTGATGTAAATGAAGTGAATAGAACATTGGAAAAGCAGCCCAAGGAGACCAATAACTAAATGTCCAAAGACCTGGAGTTAGAAAACAAAAAGGAAGAACACGTTCAATCACATTAATGCTGCAAGAACCAAAGGTGCAAGATTGACAATTTTTATAGGAAAAATTTGAATGATGTAGACAGCATCAAAAGAAGGTGGAAAGAACACACAGCATCCCTGGGTGACATCCAACTATTGGAAGAGGTAGCAGATGAGCACGAACCGATAGTACTGAAGGAAGATGTTCTAGCTGTCCTGAAGACATTAGTGCAAAACGAGGCTCTGGAATTGAAGGAAGACCAACTGAAATGTTTCAACAAGTTGATGAAGTGCTGAAAGCACTCCCTCTTCTATGCCAAGGAATTTAGATAAAGCCTATATAACCAAATAAATGGACGAGATCTATACTTGTACTCATTCCAAAGAAAGATGACCAAACATAATGAAGGAATGATCAAACAGTATCAGTAAAGGACATATGAATGTAATGTGCTGAAGTATATTGCCAAGCCAATGCCAGAAATTCCAGTTAGGTTCAGAGAATATAGCAGGAGAAATAATATTAGTGGTGCCAGATCAATTTTAACTGAAAGGAGAGCATACCAGAAAGATGTCTACTTGTGTTTCATTGGCTGTGAAATGACATTCTATTACGTGGATCAAACAAAATTATGGATAAAATTCAAAAGAAGGAGAAATCAGAACACTTACTGTGGCGGTTACATAATCTGCTGTCAAATTGAGTGAAGGGGGTCAAGTCCAGCCTGCCAATCAGGTCAGAGCCAATGAGGCTTCTGTGTGGACATGGTCTTTTGCTGAGGATTATGGGAACTCCTGTCTTTCTCACTGGAGGTGGGACACACACTCTCTCTCTGCTTCGTTTTCCTGCTCACAAGTCACGTGGAGGTATGATGATGGAGCCGGAGGACTGCAGCTGGAGGAGCCATGTGGAGACCCATGTCAGCGCTGAGATACTTCCAATGCCACTTGATCCACAAGGCTTGTGATCTTCCTGCATTCAGTATCATTGCATGTGTTGTATGATTCTGACGAGGAATTTATAGACTGGTATTGGACATATGGGCTAATATCGGACTTATGGACTTGATCTGCGCAGAGCTTGGATGTTTCCTCAATATACAATTGCTCTTTTATATAAAGTTCTTTCTTATACACATATGAGTGTCTATGAATTTGTTTCTCTAGTCTACCCAGACTAACACACTTGCCTTTATAAACTAATCTTGCTGTACTTCCAAAACAGTTTGGTTTGTCTTTTTAACAGCCTATGGTTCTTCCAATATTATTTGAGTACTGCAATGTAAATGCAGCAATTCTTCTTAGATCTTCCTTATTCAATGTACAACTTTCACGTGCAGATCGACAATTTAAAACACCATAACTAGGGTCAGGAGCACCTTAGGACTCAAAGTAATACCCTTGCTTTTCAACACTCTAAAGGCATCTTGTGCAGCAGATTTCTGTAGCTAATCTTTTGCTATCTTGACTGTTGCTTCCGTGAGCATTGATTGTAGATCCAAGCAAGACCAAATCCTTGACAACTTCAAACTTTTCTCCATTTATCCTGTATTACCTATTGGTCCAATTATTAACATCAGTACTTTCCATTGCGCCACAGTGCATACTGAGGGCTACAAGCCTTGGTCTTCATCAAGAAATTCTTCAAGTCCTCCTTTCTCTCAGGAAGCCATCTTGTGTCCTAACAAGCAAATCACGCCACAGTTTGTCAGTAACTTTTCCTCCCATCCTAACGTCACCTTTTTCTTCATACAATTTAGCTTCTCTGATAATATTCTCCATATACAGATTGAATAACTGTGGTCAGAGGATGCAACCTTGACACAGACCTTTTTAAACCATGACGCTTTAAAAAGCATATTGTTCCATGTCCTCTTCTGAATCTGGACTCAGTGTACTGTTTCTTGAATAAAATAGACTGCAGAAAACAATGCACTTGAATCATGACACTAGTGAAGAATAGTGAAAGTACCGCAGAATTCCTGAAGAACAAACAGATCTTCCTTTTAAAAAGTACAAGCAACAAAGTTCTTTAGGGTACCTTTTTTCTTCTCCTTCTCCTTCTTCTTCCTCTTCTTTTTCAAGAACTTTGCACGTGTTATCAGGAGAGCTTCACTCACTCAGTGTTATCATGTCAATGTGAACTCACAGTGAGAGATCCTAAATCTTTACTGAAGCGGAAAGCCCAGTCTTTCTTCTGTGGAAAAGCCAGTGGTTTCAAACAACGAACCTTGCATATTGCAGCCCAATTCGTGACCACGACACCACCAGGGCTCCTCATGAGCCCTCACTCGTCCCTGTTAAAGGACATCATGTTTGGTAAAGTAGTCAGCAAAATTAGTCAACCATCGAGGAGATGGATTGACACAGTGACTGCAACTATTGACTGAAATATAACCATAATTTTGAGGATGGCACAAGAGTAGGTGGTGTCGTTCTACTGTACATAGTAGGGTTGCTAGGAATAGGAACATTCACAACTGCATGTGCACAAGCCAGAATCCTAAGCCATTTGAAGGAAGTTGATAATATGAATGAAAACCCTAGGGCACAAGATGAAAAAGGGAGAAACTTACATTCTAAGAATATTGTGGTAATTCAGGGTATTGAGAAGACAGTAAAAATTACCCTGACCAAACAAATCAAACGATAATTTAAGTTATTTTCACCCCGTTATGAGTATAGTTAGAACTTATCAAACATAAATGAACTAAAACAACAAAAGAGAGAGAAAACGAACCCTTGGATGTGAAGATATATACTATTACAATATTTCTTTTGGTTAAAAGAAGTAATTACTGGACAATATAAAATAAAAGGTTAAGGAGAACTAACAATAAATGTATTGAAAACAAATGACTAACATATAAAAAATCAGGTAAGATAACAGGTTGAAAGTAATGATTAAGAATAATTGAACAAGAAAAATGAAGAGCTAAACATTTTTACATAATAAAATAACATTATTAAGAGAAGACATGAGTCTTCAAAATAGTATCTTCTTTCTCCCCTACAATATCAGTGTGGATTCACAGAGAAAAATTATTGTGATATTTTGAATATCAAGCACAGAGAAAAGAAACATATCTTGCAGAAAAATATAGTCATTTATAATGAAATGAAAATCATATTGTTAAGAGAATTTGCCTGCCAAAAAGAAAAAGGGAATCATACCTTTTCATCTGATCCTTTTTTTCTCCCCTAACTTGCTTTCTCTAAGAAAATAATCCGTTAAGTTGAATTTAAAATGATGGCATTTAATGTCTATAAGACAATCAGAAATTTGCCCCCTTTGCAATATATGAAAGGGAAGAATCAAAAGGAGAAAAGCAAGTCTCCATAAGCTATTTGGTGAACTCTATAGAGCCTTGGTGGTGCAGTGGTTATGTGTTAGGCTGTAACTCGCAGAGTCAATAGTTTGAAACCACCAGCAGCCCCATGGAAGGAAGACTGGGCTTTCTACTCCCATGCACACTTACAGCTTTGGAAACCCACAGTGGCCACTGTGAGTCAACGCTGACCAGATGGCAGTGAATAGAACAATTAAAGAAAGTTTTAGAAGAAGAAAAAATAACTATTCTAAAAAATAAGTTTTGAAAAAATAAAATAAATAAAGTCTGGGTTTTTTTTTTTGAGGAATAGTGGTGACTTGCAGGAAGGAAACGAGAAAGAAAATATGTGTTTAATAATGATATAAGATTATCAATATGACTTACAAAGGTACCAGATGAAAGAAGAACACAGTAGTTTTTAAAATGGAATTAAGGAGAATCTAGAAAAGGCACAGTTCATACACAAACTAGTGATTAAAAGATTTAAGGAAACATAATAAATTTCACCTTGTGATTAGGAAAATTCTCCTTTGT
Source organism: Echinops telfairi (assembly GCF_000313985.2). Taxonomy (NCBI): domain Eukaryota; kingdom Metazoa; phylum Chordata; class Mammalia; order Afrosoricida; family Tenrecidae; genus Echinops; species Echinops telfairi. The sequence continues at coordinate 1,568,456 of NW_022106084.1, forward strand.
GAAGATTATCAAAGCAATAGAACAGTTCACTGCTAATTGAGTGGATCTGTGCGCATGCCATAGGAAGCAATAGAACAGCCTCCTAGGGGCTGTGTTGTGAGAATTCTTAGAGAAGCAGCCAGACCATCGCTGTGGGCTTTGAACAACTAGCCTTTTGGTAAGGAGTCAACTATGTCACTGGGGCTCCCAGAATAGAAGGGTGCATCAGTTATTTTAATTGGTTGCCATGAAAATTAAATGTAATAAGAAACTACTTGATGTGGTGTTAAACAATATTTTCCATATCTATGTGGAAAAATTATGCTGTGTATTAGTTTTAACTTTTATTGCCCTAAATAAAAGGATTTAATTAGCACTATAGAGCAGATGTAAATATCATCCCATAGTATAAGGGCACTTAAATGTTTTTCCTTTTTAGTATTTTGATTGGTGAAGGTTGAAAACTTTTAAAGGGCTCGAATGTTTAAGCTATCAGCAATTAGTCAAAATATTAGTCCTGGGAATTCCACCTGTGTCTCAGAACTTGGAATTTGGAATTTGCTTTTGAATGTTTATAGCCTTGAAAACAGTATATCTACCCTGAACACATGGGGTCATCATTATTCTGACTAACAAACTAGCAAAAGCTAAAGAGGTAGAAAAGGAAAAGGGAATTTGAAGAGGAAGGATAAGAAAGGACATTCATACTTTCATTTATACTATAAAATGGAGGTTAAATGTGTATAAATTATTATTTATAAAATAAATAATGGAACATATACATGGCTTCAAATTTTATAGATGAGAAATTGTAAGAATTGTGACTTTGCCAATATAGAGACAATAGGTGTTTATGAGCAATTTTTCATGAGATAAGTCAATAACTATGGCACAACTCTGATAAATAAAAGATATTATGTGATGCACTTATTATTTAGAAACATATTAGCAAACAAAAGCACTGATAACTTGGATTCATAATTAGAAATTATTATTTCTGGGTAGGGAGATTAGAAGTAAAGATGGGCACTGCCTTTCTGATAGAAATGTCTAACCCCTGTTAAAATAACATTTTAACAATTAGATTAAAATTTACATATAAATCAATTAATAACATGTGAACTACACTCAAACTATTATAATACATCATATTAACAGAAAGCATATGTTCTTATCTCTTACTCTCTCACTGAATTGGAAATACATTTCCTCGAGGCTATTTTTAATCAATGATACAAACATTTGAACAAATACTTACTCAAATCTATATAAACACTATCTGAGTGTTATGAAGTTCTGGGGTGTTATCTACAATTTAGGAAAATACATATATTAAAAGAAGTAATAATTATTTATGAATTAAATGGCAAGTTCACTCATATATCAGTTGACATTTTCTCATCTTGTTTTACTATTATATATTACTCTACATTTAGCTCTAAGTGTGCCTAAATCTCCACATGGCTCTTCTCCACTTCGTCTTATTCATCAAGGACATAGAAAACAAGGAGCTAGCAGGTGCACTTTTACTTAGAGAACGAATAAGTCTTTACTGCCCTTCTATTATTTATGTTCCCTGTGATGCCAATATATATCAATAAAGGGCATGAGAAGATGACTTCTGCAGTGACATTTATGTTTTCAGAATTGCCTGTGTGCTAAAAACCCATGGCTCTATTTTTTAAAAATGAGAGTTGCTCTTTTGTAGTATTAGTTCTAAAGGGAAATAATCACTTGGGAAATTCTACTTTGTACCTGCTGCAAAGGAACCCAGCAGAGAAGAAAGGATTGAAATCCATACAAGGTAGTAAATGTCAGAAAAGGTGGGTCATTCTGGTTTGTAACCATAAGGGCATTTCACTTACACTCAAGCCATTGTTATGCTTAGTCAACTATAGCCTTATGTCAAGCTGATATTTGCTCTATGGAACTCTACAAGTAACTATAAGAAGAAGAAGAAGAAAAAAACCCTTTGAAATATTATCTTACTCCTAGTTTTGGACTAGAACTTCACAGAAATTGTTTAACCTTGAATAGAACTTAATTTGTAAGGAAAAACTACCTCATTTCTTGACCTCTAAGTTTCATTTAGTGGAAATTTATCAGACATTCTTTCATTAATTATCTAGCTAAAATTTACAGATTGAAGAGCAAGGTCTTATTTGTATGTCTATCTAATCTTCAATCTGTTAGGTGTATATGTATACATGCACACATACACAAACTAGTGAGCATTAAAAATAGATTAAAAAAAGGAAATATAAAGATAGTGGATTTTTTCTCTGAATTTTAAAAGTGCATACATGCATGTATATATGTATATAATTTTGATAATAGGAAAATTCAAGTAACTTTTAAATTGAATATATTATTTGCTAGATTATGATCAATGCATGTAGTAATTATATTTCATACAGAATAAAAATCATGCAAAATATATTTAAAATTTTATGTGTGGTCTAACTCTTTTGACATCCATGAAAGACTGACATGTGATAAAACCAACAATTTAAATGACAGTAATAGAAGTATAAAAGTCAGCTATATATTTTATATTGATTTAGATTTTATTTAAATCTTCAGATGCTCAGACAATGCAGGTAGCAGAGCATTAAAATGTGTACTCAGTTCAGTCAGATGAACTTATTTCCTTTCTGTCACACTTTACCAACCCCTTTTTACAAGTTTTTTTTTTGTTTCATAATTTATTCTTTAGGAAGCATCACACTAGCATTAAGAAAATAGTTATTATCTGTTTCATTTTGTCTTTTAAATATATAGAGAAAACATTCTGAGTTGCACAGTTGACATAAAATGAGGCAATGATGAAATTGTTGAGGAAATTTGGTTCATTAAATCTTCATATGTATGTTCTGTCATTATACATATGTTCCATTAACGAGAAGCATATGGGTGTGATTCTGAAATTGGTGTACACAGCTATCTAATTATTCACTTTGTTTATGCCATTCATTCTGTGACTAGGGAGTACAACTTTGGAAATTCAAAACTGCATCTATAATTTTATTTTATACCTAAGGATCCCTGGGAAAGCAAGGAGTAAGTAGATGGAGGCTAACTGGAAGGTCAAGGGTTCCAACCCATCAGACACTCCATGAAAGAGAAGACCGGGCTCTCTGCTCCAATTAGGATTACAGGAAACACTATGCATAAGGAATATGCTGGGACAGTTTTCTTTGGGTCATGATGAGTTATTGTAATTGAATCAACAACATAAAGTATACCCTGAATTTACTTATTTTGATAAATTAATTCATCCAAAAATATATTTTTTAAATACATTTCTTAAGTACTTACTATGTAACACGAATATGTCTAAAGGCAGAATATACAAGAATTAATAGACATAGCCCTCTTCTTTTTTAGAGGTTATAATAAATTTATAAAGAAAAATATACAAATAAAAAAACAATGTACATAATATGTAATAACACTAATGATATGAAAGATCCAATGAGGAAAATAAGGAGCAATTATTGATGTCTTAAGAAAATGACCTGCGATGTACATGAATCCAATGGGGGAAATGATCAAGAGGAAAAATGGACGCTTATAGATCAATTAAGGTAAAAACTATGAATGAACTGGCTGTTAAATTTATCATCTCATGATGAATTTCTAGTGTAATGCAAATCAAATGAGAATAAGAATAGGCTTAATAGATGATCGAAGGAGTGTGTGGTGAAGTGAAATGTCTTGTATGGATCTTCCATAGTCTTTGTAATTCTCACAAATGTCTAGGTTGGAGCATGTAAATAAGGCATAGATTAACTCAGGAATTAATCAGTTTTACCATTCCAAGGGCTTTAATATAGGTTTTTTCTTTTGCTTTGTAATTCTTATGGAAAGCTGTAGTCTTTAAATTTAAACAGTAGTACTTAGTCTTCTTTGCTTTCAGCAAGAAAGGTCATCTCACCTTTTAATTGCCGGTCATTACTGAGTCTTTCAGCTTCTCTGATTATTTGCTCAGCATATGGATTAAATAAATAAGGTGAAAAGATCCTACCCTGACACTTGCCTTTCCGGGTTTCTGGAGAAACATTATCCCCTTATCTGTTTGAGCTGCAGCCTTTAAGAGTATGTACAGGTTCCACGTTCAAGTGGGCAGGGAACAATCGAGGGCTCTGAAACTCCATTATTTGCAGTTTTATCTATAGATTGTTATGCTCCACACAGTCCACTGCCTATACAAGCCAAGGAATCAGTGGTTTCACTTTCGGCTTCTTTGCTTTTAGCCACAGTCCATCTTATATCCATAATGATATCACAGATTCCATAGCTTCTTCTGAATCTGGACGCATCACCACCAACTCTGCTTATGTACTGCTCTAACCATTCAACAAAATTGTGTATGCGATATGAATTTGTTCAATTTTCACCTTCTGTTAGAATTATGTAGGGGGAGTCAGGATAATACGATTTAGGGACCTCTGAGGAAAAGATTCATATGTTTGGCCATTCCATCTGGCTTAAAATTAGAGATCCCAAAGGGAAAAGGCTGATCTTACCACCTTGAAAAGCTAAGAGACAGGACTGAAGTGCATCTTTTCAAACTGAATTCCCAGTGTGGAACCTCCTCGATCCAGGAGACCTGAAGCTATGAAGCTGGGAACAGCAAAAGCCCAGAAGTAGCAGCAGCAGAGAAATGAGGACAGTAAAACAGCACAGAAGAGGTTTGTACAGGATGCTTTGTTGGGCTTCTGGGGCATGATTTGAAAAGAGTGAGTGACTTTCTGTAGGAGCAGGGGTTCTCTGGTCAGCTATTGGCACAGCTGAAAAACAAAAAACTCTGTCATAGTTGTCTGAGCAGAACAGCTGACAGTCTGAGGGACCAAGGATGGAAGAGACTCATGCTTCAACTGAGAAGAGGCTGTTGTAACCAAAGAACTGTATCCTGAGCATTCTTGAACTTGAATTGTAAACTTTCGTGGCCAATGCATTGAATGATGGATCACTGCAGAGAAGTAGGTAGTGCTATGGGAAGAACAGCTTGTGCTACAATTGGCAAAACATTTGGAGGGTAGAAGCATAGCTTGCCTTCAACTCATAGGAATAAGCCCTGGACTGCTGATGCTGATGACCCTGATTTTCCACCAATCCCCTATGAAGTTAAAGGTAAGACGTTTCCACACCATTTTTATAGGGAAGTAGTACTATATTAGGCTCTTTTTCTTTTCATCTGCAGAAAATATAGATCATTATTTCTTGACCAATGTTTATTAGGAAATTGTTTAATTAGAATATATATGTCATCTTAAGGGTTCAAAATATTTCTTTTACATAAAATATTCAATAACAATTACAAAATCTCTACATAAATCCCACCTTGGGGAGTGAAAAAATAATAGACTTGGCTAGAAATCAATAGTAATTTAAATAGATATGTAAGTGGTATTTCCTTGGATAAAGATGTAAAGTTAATTCTAAGAAACAAGCATTAATTTTCACCAAATTTAGCCGTTCTATGTTGGTATATTTTCACTTGCTGTAAGAGAACGCTCCTGCGAAGGACCCTGAATGCCATTAGCTCGGCTCAGGACATCAGACTCCAACAAAGGGTGTTATTAGCAGCTTTACATATCTGTCATTTTCATGCTTGTTTATAGTTGAAAGGCTTCAACCAGAGACCAAAGCCACTGTATCCATTTACAAATAAAATACAAATAAAACAAAACATTAAATTCCTGAGGATTAATTAAAACCTTATTTTCCAAAGTTTCATCATGAAAAGAACACATTATTTTAATTGGATTAAGAAGCTGGAATTTGAAAATGAATGAAAGGCAGAAACATGCTTCTAAAGGAAAGCAAAATTTATGCTGAGGTTGCTAATATGCTGCACTTTTAGTTCATTTTAAAATGACAACAATAATGATTCAATTGTGGAATAATAAATAGCTTCCCAGTTATGTGTTTAGATAAACTGGCAGACTATGAATTTTTTGTTCATTTATGAGAAACAGTCACACTTAAACAGAGGTAGACTTTTAAATAACTCATCATGTACTTGGCTAGAATTCCTCTATTTTAATGGTTATTTTAAAAAATACCTTTTAATTAAAGAGCAAAATTATTACCATCAAAATTTTTATTATAGTCATTTTATTAGGCATATTGAATAACTATACACATTTTGTCAGAAACATTCAATTCAACTATTCCCCATTATACATACAGGTGCAATTGTTCTTTAAAAATAAATTTTCATCTCCTAGATGACTAGTGATTCTGAGTATTTTTTCATGTATTTGTCAGCAATTTGCATGTCATTTTTGGTGAATGTTCATGTCTTTTGTCCACTTTTTATTAAATTATTGATTGTTGGGGGTTTTTTTGTTTGTTTTTTGTGGTATTGAGGAATTTTAGTAATCGCCCTTATCCATTGTGTTGCTGTTCAAGATTTGTTTCCCATATTTCATGTGTTCTTTTGATAAAGCTTTTTGTTGTGGTGGTTATGCATACGTGTCAAATGTTGTGTAGATCCCAGTCATCTGTTTTGTTTTCAGTCGGTGTGCCTCCTTAGAATGTGGTAATATGCATGCGCCTTACAATAGTGTCCTTAAGTTTGTCCCACTTTTTTCACTGATTATCTTTAAAGCTCTAGGATTAACATTTAAATCTCTAATCCGTCTTGAATAAATTTTTGTGCATAAGCAAAGTATGGGTCCTGTTTTATTTTTCTACAGATGGAGATCAAATTTTGCCAGGACCATTTATTGAACACACTGTCTCTGACCCATTTCATGATTTTTTGACCCTTTGTAAAAAAATCTGTTATGTGCAGGTCAGTGCATAACTATTTCTGAGTTTTCCATTCAGTTTAATTACGTATCTATCATTGTACCAGTTTATACCAGTCAATTTTGACTACTGTGGCTGTGTAATAAGTTTGACATTTTGTGGTGTATGACCTCCAATTTGTTCTAATTTTTAAGATAATTTTGATTATCCTGGTTCTCTTCCCTCTCCATATGAAGTCAGTAAATAGTTTTCCCATTTCTTTAAAGAATGGTGTTAGGATTTGGAGCTTCTTTGATTATCCATACAATTTGAACAAGAGTAGTGAGTGGATGCAAACTTGATGCACAACTTTCCTGATTGAAACCTTGCTGTGTACCCTTGTTCGGTTCCCACAGCTGCCTCTTGATCAATTTACAGGTTCCATGTGAATACAATTAGTGTTAGTAGACTGAAACATGTTATATATATATAAGGTTGTTAGTAGATGGAATAATATTACCTATTCAATATCTGATTTGAAGATTAAAACTAACCTTAGATTACTGAGTTTAAGCAATTACATTCCTAAGATAGTTCAAAAGCCCTACATCCAAGGCACTTCTTGATATATTTGTGTAAAATTAAAAACATGATCTGGTCAGTTATTCAGAAGTTCTAGTTATAGGTCCTGGTGTCATAAATTACTCAAAACTAAACCATTGGCAAGTTACTTAATCTATACCTCACTTATCTGTTTTTTAAAACAGGTTTATTGGCATAACGACTTCATGTACCCTAGAATACAATTGTTTAAATGTAGTAAAAAGAGCCATGCAATTGTCACCAAAATCAGTTTTAGAATATTTTCTTCAGTCTTTTATCCATTTGTTATTAGCTCAAAATTATCCTCAATCTTCCCTGCCATAAGCTTAAAGGACTATTGATCTAGTTACTGTCTATAGATAAGCTTGTGTGTTTTACATAGAGCAGGTTGTTAATATTTTCATCCAATCCCAATGACATAGTGCTACATATGCTTATTGTAGATTTGATTTTTTTACATGGGAAAGGGAACGTTTAATAGCATATGTACGATTATTATCTTTCCCCTGAACTGGAAAGTTGACAGTATTTCTTGTCCCCAACGTCCTCCCGAGCCAGTCCCACAGGCAGTATGTAGATGTGCGAGGGTAATCTCTATACTTGATAAAGATTTCATAAAATTTCAAAGTTTTATATCATTCCACTGCAAGCACGGATTCTATTCATTAGCTGTAGCACGGTGAGCTCCTCAAAATTTAGGTTGACAGGTATTTAAAACTGCTTTGGGGCCATTTACTGAAGAACATTTTACTGGGAACTCTCTTAGACAGCCCATATATTCATTTTATGACTAAATAGTTACATATTCTGACACTATGAGCAAAATGAATTAAAATATTTAAGCTACTTTGCATTTCCATCTCATCTACCAGGTGTTTGGGCATCTTGCAGGGGCTTGAGGACTCTATTTGTATGTATTACAAAGTTTAAGTATTATACAGCTGTGGATGCACTTGTTTTCTTCTTACATATGCAACTCGGTCTCTATCCTCTTTCTAAATGCAGTAATTACATCAGGCACAAGGGATGAAAGGAATAGAGCTGTGAATGAAGCAGTACTCTCTGTATTTGTAAATGTAAAACAGATGTGCAGTAAATATTGTGAGCTTTGAATCAATAGGACACCGCATAAATACAAAGGAATGAAAGAAGAGATATAATTTGTCAGTGATTTTTGCTAAATATTCCATCTGTCACGGAGAAGCTACAGTTCCTTACAGGGTTTAATGAATAGGGATGTGCTTGCTGTTTTTCCCTATCACTCCTGAGCAGCAACTAATCTGCAAACAGTAAATACAAGCAAATTCAAGCAAATAAGATATATACACACTCATAAAAAATGAATCTGAAAATACTTAGAAGTGTTTTAAGATTTCAAGTAAAATAGAAAATTATTTTTGCAAATGTTTCAGAATTTTAAAACTATTGCTAATCTCCAAACATTTAAATTACACAATTTATATTATCAATGATCCCTATATTATGAATGATTATGTGATATAGATAACATTTGAATTGTAACAGAATTTAGTCTTCATAACTTAGAGAAAATGTTAAGTATCTCATGTTCTTCATAGTCTTTTGTTAGCTCTTATTCTCAGAATCGTTCATTAAATAATTGAGTAATACAGGCTCAAAGACTTTTTAATCTCTTCACCTTGATGCACAATTAAAGCCTACTGAATTAAACACAAATAATTTATGTTTAAAAGAATATTCTAATCCCCCATACCCATTGGTTGAAATATCTAAAATCAATTTGTAAATTGTTTGAAATAATTTATTATCTCTCTCTCTCTCTATATATATATATATATATTATCCATACTAAACAGAATAATTTGTCAAAATTAACAAGTTCTCTTTACTAAAAATAATTCATTGCTCTCTGATGAATATTAGCTGTTTTCCCTTTATTAATAAACATTCTCTAGCCAACACCAGCATTTCTAATAATATTGCATAAGTTATAAATTATATATTCTTGGTAAAATAAGATGAATATTATTCTGTAAAGTGCTTTGTCCTAAGTTGTACATTTTTTGTGAGCTGTTTAAGCAATCAAATTATTAACAAATGCTACATGTGCTCCTAAAACATATATCAGAATATATCTTTAAATATTTCAAAACAATGCCAGCCAGAAACTTTTATTTGGGTATTAAATCATGCATATTTAATAATATTTTAAATAAAATGTGTCTAGTTAAATAAAAGTGTTTTTTCTACATAATTATCACATAATTTTTTACTCTTTATCTTGTTTTATTTTATGATCATTTTTAAAAATTTAAAAAGCTAAATTTTATGATAGTTTTAAATTGGATTTCAGAGACATGTATTGATGTATTGACTTTTAACTTAAACTTAATATTTACAATTATATATTAGGCTCTACATGTGTATTTAGAAATGTTAAAGTGAAACACCTCTGTTTTGGCTTAAAACTGTTCTGATTATATCTGGATAAACAATTATATCAATATTTACTTTATAAGGAAGCAATAATTTTGTTGTATGATATGGTTACATTATAAATATGCTATGCCTTTGCTGAATAAGAATTATCTTTTCAGTGGCGTCAATGAAAGATTCACAAGAAGAACTACCTGGCTAATAGTTTGATGTGAAAGTCCTAAGAAAATTTCTCTCTTAAACATTTTGTTTGGGTAGATATAACTGTAAGACTCCTTAGCTTAGCTGAAAATATTAATTGGAGTTCCTAAATTTGACTTGTAGGTGACTGTACACTATTTACACAAACAATATGAGTTGATGGTAAGGCAAAACTTTAATCTGTACAAATCAGAAATCCCTGTTTTGCAGTTCATAGCTAGCGTATACATGTATAATTCCTTTGCTCAACTGTGCTTTAAATTCCACAGCATTGGCTAAAGTAATGACACTATCACTAGCATTCCACCACTTGTCTGTCAGTTTGTCATACTGCAGTGGCTTTTTTCTTGCTGTGATGACGAATGTGATGCTGGAAGCTTTGCTACTGGCATTTCAAATGCCAGCAGGATCACCCAGAGAGAAAAGGCTTCAGCATAGCATCCAGGAAAGAACAGACAATAAAGGACTTATGAAGGATCCAGCTCCCCAATTTAGAGGAAGGAGTCTCCCAAATCCTTATGTATAGCTTTGAAATATTTGGGGTACTGATCGCAATGAATGGCACATAACAACACACCCCCTCCAGGGGGAAGAACAGCAGACACCCTAGGGGGAGGGAGACAGTGGTTGTTGTGAGATATGAAGATCATAACAATCTATAACCTATCAAGGGGCCAGGAGGGTTGGGGGGAACTGAAAAAAAGAGGACCTGATCCCAAGGGCTCAATGGAAAGTAAATGTCTAGAGAAGAACAATGGCAATATATATTTATATATATATAAATATGTCTGATAGAATTGATGTATGAATTGTAACAAGAATTTTAATTATCCCCAATAAAATCATTTAAAAAATCATAGCTAATCGAAGAATGTATCTTGTAAGATATTGAAGGCAAAATAAATGGAAGCAGAACATTGTTCTAAAGAGTGCTGGAAGATGGGCTTCTCGGCTCCCACAGCTCTCAAACTGTGACTAGGGAAGAGCTCCTTTCGCTGCGTGGAATTGAGCGTGGTGAGCTGAGTCAGTTGAAGCCTATGCGTGTGGAGACTTCGGAATCTTCATTTGCTGATGGGGCACAACTCAATGTGATTAGAAACAGCAGTAAAGAATGTTAATAACGAAGGCTTGGGATATGAAAAGTATGAAGCTATGAAAATGGAAAGTTTTCAACAATGCCTAAGGATCAATATCCTAGACACTGGTGAGCAGAAATGGATTGATATTGGCCATTGTAAATCAGAAAAGCATATGATTTCCTATGCCAGGAACCACAAAATCAAATGTCATGTCATGGCTTTCATTGCCAAAAGGCATTACAAAATCGATCATGAAGTACAATGCTGGCAGTGATAGGGTTATATCCGTCTTCAACTTTTATTCAAATGGTTATTCCAACCACATAAGGTAATGTGGCAGTTACATAATCTGATGTTAATTTGAGAGGATTATGCATGAAGGGGTGGAGTCTGGCCTGTCAATCAAGATATAA
>NW_022106084.1:1581450-1589805 GCF_000313985.2 Echinops telfairi
ATGATGCTGATGGAAGAAGCTCAAACTGCACTCAATGCATTTGCCAAATGTAAGGCTCCAGGAACTGATAGAATACCAAGTGAAATGGTTCAACAAACTGCTGAAACACTGGACGCATTACTAGTCTATGCCAGGAAATTTGAAAAACAGCTACTTGGTCATCTGAATGAAAGAGGTCCATATTTGTGGCCCCCTTACAAAGATTATAAAGAAAGACAACCCAACTATAGAAAATACCTTTGATATCTCATGCAAGCAAACATTTGCAGAAGATAGTTGCAGCAGTACATTGTTGCAGCAGTACATTGACAGGGAACTGCCAGAGGTTCGGATTGCATTCAGGAGAGCTTGTGGAAAGAGGTACATCCTTGTTGAAGTTAGATGGATCTCTGCTGAAAGCAGAGAACCACAGAAAGATGTTTGCTTGTGCTTTATTCACTATGTAAAGGCACTGGACTCTCTGGACCATAATGCCCTCTGGACAACCTTAAGAAGAATGGGAATTCCATAACACTTCATCGTGTGCATTCATAGCTTGTACATGAATCAAGAGGCAGTTGTGTGAAGAGAACAAGGGAATACTTCATGGCTTAAATCAAAAAGGTGTGAGACAAGGTTATAGCCTCTCACCACATTTGTTCAATCCTTATGCTGATCAAAACATCAGAGAAGCTGCATTAAATGAAGAGGTATGTGGAATCAAGATTAAAGGAAAGCTGATTAACATGCTGAGATAAGCAGATGACACAAATTTGCTTTCTGAAAGTGAGGAGGACTTGAAGCACTTCATCCTCAGTATGGATTACTACTCAATGTAAAGAAAACTAAAATCTTTCCAACTGGGCCAATAGGCAACACCACGATAAATGTAGAAATATATGAATTTGTCAAGGATTTTGTCTTCCTTTGGTAAATCTCTTGCTCAAGTACTCATTAGAGTGTTCAAAAATAAGAATATACCTTTGAGCACTAAGGTTACACTTTACCCAACCCATGGCATTTTCCATTGCCTCATGTGCATGGAAAAATTTGACACTGAATGAGGAAGACTGAAGAAGAATGGATATATTTCAATTGTAGTACTGGAGAAGAGTATGTAAAATACTATGGACTGTTAAAATGACAATCTTTCTTGGAAGTCAGCCAGTGTGCTCCTTAGGGGCAAGAATAGCAACACTTCATCTTATATACTTTGGACATACTCTCAGGGGAAACCAGTCCATAGAGAAAGGTTTTATGCTTGGGGAAATGGAGGTACAATAAAAATAGAAAAGTTATTCAAGGACATGGATTGACACCATGGGTCTAACAATGGACTCAAATATACTATCAATTGTGAGCATGATTCAAGATTGTGCAGTGTTTTGTTAGGTTGTGCATTAGGGTGCTATTGCTCAGAACAACTCACTGGTATCTAACAATACCACAACATCATCAAAAGCATTACCTTATACCCATAGAGGTGATTGATAATGTTCTCTAACCTAAAATGATAACTATGTATCTAACATGAACCAGAGAATTATATTAATCATAGCTTCAGGGATGGAGTTTGGTCTTGCACTAAATTCTATGTCTATCTAAGAATAATCAGTTCTTATGGCATGTCCCTGCTTGATGATCACCCTCATGGAGAGATCACTGATGATATGAATTCAGTAGAAAAGTATGTTGAAAAAACTAGAAGGTGCTTAGCTATCAGAAGGAAAAGTGCTGGGGGCTTAAATACTTGTCTTCAAACAGACATCTCAGTGAGGTGTGAACTAAGTTCATATGTAAGAAACACACCTGCCTGTGTGATAAAAATATTTTGACTAGTATAATCCAAATAAAAATGAAGGAATGGTAGCAGAGCTTAAATTGTGAACACCTGGTTTGCAGAAGGCTGTGGATGACAGTGGATACCAAAATCCGTTTACAGGATCAACGCATTGATTAAGCCTCTGATGAATCCCCTCTGTTGAGAGTTGAGGGATTTAAATAGCCTTTTATCAGACAGAGAGAATCATAAAAGTGATCATGGATTATGTAGTTGGTTAAAATGTATTATCTTATCATTTGATATCCCTTTTGAACCATTTAAAACGCTTTCAGTTTTATTTATTTATTTATTTTTTAAGTGAAGAGGAAATGCACATGGATTAACCCCTGGTGAACCATCTCTGATCATGGACCAGGGATGTGAGCACCCTTGCTGTCTTGCCGAATGCATTGGAAAAGGGATGGTTTCACATGTAGTTAGGTCTATCATTTGGCATCCCTTAGGATCCATTTAATTTGCTCTCCAATTTATTATTTTCTGAGTTCTTTTTTGGTTAGGTTATTATGTTTTACTTTCTTATTAGTAGTTTTTTTCTTTGGGGTACATTTTTTTTTATGTATATAATAGTTTATTGGCATATAGTTCACATGTCATTCAACTTAATCATTCAGTCATATTAAGAAGGGTTGTGAAATCTCACCACAATAAATTTCAGAATATTTCTTCTCATACTCATTGTTAGCTCCCCATTTTCCCCCAACCTCCTTAGCCATGATCCAAGGTAATTATTAATTCAGTTACTATCTTTTTTTTTTAATTATTTTATTGGGGGCTTGTACAACTCTTATCACAATCCATACATCCATCCATTGTATGTCAAGCACATTTGTACATTCAGAAAAATCATTTTATCGGGGGCTCATACAACTCTTATCACAATCCATCCATCCATCCATTGTGTCAAGCACATATGTACATTTGTTGTCCTCATGAGAATCTGAGAGCAAATTCTCAAAACATTTGCTCTCCACCTCAGCCCCTGGCATTAGCTCCTCATTTTGCTAGCAACACTTTCAAGAGGTCTTTTGCATTGTAGTTGGCCAATGCCATGTCCTTTGACTTCCTGACTGCTTGCTTCTGTGGACATTGTTTGTGCTTCCAAGGAAAATGACATCGGCAACTTCAATCTTTCCTCAATTTATCATGATATTTACTGGTCCAGTGGTGAGAACTTTTGTTGTCTTTCTGTTGAGGTACAATCCATGTTGAAGGCTGTAATCTTGGGTTTAGGAAGAGATTAATGTTATTCTGTGTATGAAAGCCAGGACAGATAAACCTTTAGAGACAGTAACTAGATTAATAGTGGCTTGGAGTCATTCTAGGAAATATTTGAGGGAAATGGGAAACTAATAACTATGAGTACACGAATGAAGAAAATGTTTTAAAACTGTGGTAATTGCAAATATCTTCTTATTTGATTGAACTAATGACTTGTGTTATATGTGATTTATATGCCAATAAAAGTGTTGGGAATCAAGAAGAAAGTAAAAGAAATCCATGAGATCCAAAGGACAATTTTAAGCATATCCAATTTGAATTAGGAGAACATCTCAAGAACACATATGATGCACTAAACATTAATGACAGAATACTCAAAGAGCTGTGCAATGACATGAAGAACATGATACACGAAGAAAGCAATAGGATTTTAAAGAGACCACAAAGAAAGAAAAGATCAAAGTGAATGTCACAAGACTAACATTTTCTCTTAGCCATAGAGTAGTGAATGTAAATAGAATAAATGATGAAGTCAAAGAGCTAAACAGAAAATGTCAAAGGGCAACTTGAGAAGATAAATTATACTATTATAATAAAATTTTCAAAGACCTAGAGTGAGAAAACGATAGAGGAAGAATACACTCAGAGGGCCTTAAACTAAAGGAATTGAAGAAAAATTCAAGACATGATTGGAAATATTAGAATATATCATGGCACACATTGTACATTGCAGGAATTATAAAAAGAAGGTGGAAAGAATACATGAAACAATGGTCCTGAAAGGTAAAGTCGTCCAAGTTGTACTGAAGGCAACAGAAAAAAGACAGGACTCCAAGAATTGATGAATATCAATAGAAATGTTGATGAGGTACTGGATGTACTCAATTGTCTGTGCCAAGAAATTTGAAAGACAGCTACCTGGCCAAAATATTGGAAGATATCTTCAATGGTACACACTCCAAAGAAAGATGATCCAACACTAGACCTTGCATTAATATCACATGCAAGTAAACTTTTCCTGAAAAATGTCCAACAATGATTGCAGCAGTATATTGTCAGGGAGCTGACAGAGGTTTAGGCCAGATTCAGAAGAGGACATGGAAAAATGAATAGCATTGTGATGTCACATGGATCTTGGCTGAAAGCAGATAATACCAGAAAGATGTTTGATTGTGTTTTATTGACTGTGCAAAGGCACTCAACAGTGTGGATAGCTTTTAGAAAAGTGGGATTTCCAAAACACTTCACTATGCAAATTCAGAATTTGTACATGGATCAAGAGGTAGCTGTGTGATCAGAAGAAGGTCACACTGCTTGTTTTAAAATCAGAAAGATCTGTGTTAAGGTTATATTATCTCGTCATACTAAATCAATCTGTATGTGGAACAAATAATCAGAGAAAATGGACTGGATGAAGAAGACTGTGGTATCAGGATTGAAGGAAAGCTTCTCAAGTGGCAATATGTACTAGATTTTCAAAGCTTGAATCACTTGCTTATGAAGAGCAAAAATTTCAGCCTTCAATATGGATTAAAAATCAATGTAAAGAAAACCAAAATACTCACAACTAGACCAACAGGCAACATCATGTTAAAGAAAAAAGAATGTAATTCTCAAGGATTTCATCTTGCTTGGATCCACAATTAACGCTCATGGAGGCCACAGTCAAGAGATCAAAAGATGAGTTGCATTGCGTACATCTGCTGCTCAGGACCTCTTTGGAGTGTTGGAATGCAAGGATGTTACTTTGAGGATTTCAGTGTGCTTGTTCCAAGGCATGGTGTTTTTAATTGTCTTATAGGCACGTGAAAGGTGGACATTGAGTATGGAAGACCAAAAATAACTTAATTCAAATACAGTTGAATTAAGGTTCTGGTGAAGAATATTGAAAATATTATGGGTTGCCAAAGAATAAATAAGTCTGTCTTGAGAAAGGTACAGGCAAAGGACTCTTTAGAGGCAAGGAGGTGAGGCATTATCTTACAGACTTTGGACAGGTTTTCAGGAGAGACACGTCCCTGCAGAAGGACATGCTTAATAAAGTGGAGGGCAGCAAAAAGGGGAAGACCTTCAATGAGTTGGATTGACACAGTGGCTGCAACAATGGACTGAGGCAGAGGTACAATGTGAGCCCGGCAGGATTATGCACGATTGTGTTCTGTTGTGCACAGGGTTTCTATGGGTTGGAACTGACTTGATGGCGCCTAACAACACTTTATGGAAGTAAATGGGGGAAAAAATTGCAGGAATAATAGGGGAGACACTGAACTGTGATCAAATCCAGTTGACACCACAGCTGGCCATATTGGACGGAAGAAAACGGGTTGATGCTTTGGAGATTCTCTATGTTGGGATAAGAAGTATCTTCGAAAGCAGTCCCTGACATTATAGTAGAATTTATTTATATCGAAAGCATAAGTAACAATGTACCATCAATTCCTACTTATAATACTGATTGCATAAATCCTTAAAAGGGATAAAAAGCAACTTTATAATACTCAACAATGAAGATTTAATACCAAGTAATAAGGGAAGTGAACCACTATTAAAACAGCAGTATATTTTTCTCAATATATATAATTCAATTATTTATAATTAAAAGTAAGATTTTTAGATGCAAATACCAACATTTATTAACTAACAGTACTCCAGTTTGTTTGTTTGTTTGTTTACTTTGCCCCATTTAAGGTGTAATGAATTATTTTATGTGCCTAATTTATTTATAAACCCCAAATCTACTGTCAGCAAGTCACTTTTGACTCATGCACAGTGTTTCTAAGACCGTAAATCTTTATGGGAGGAAAGGACTTTACTTACATTAAGTGGCTGGTGAGATTGAACTACCAGCATTAGGGTAACAATTCAATGCTCATTGACAAAAGTTCCACGTTTCCTTTTAAGATTAAATAATTCATGAAGTTGATCTAAGTGAGAAATATTGTTGTATTTTTTCTACATTTTCACTAAAACTTTAAAATACTTGAATTCTGTTTATTTAGCAACCTAGTTTTATAAATATAAATATCCTGATAAAAATATAAAGAGCATACAGATAAAAAGACACTCTCAATTAAAACATTATTTCATTCTATTTCCTATTTATCAAGTCATAGGTGTAAATATAGAGAATGTAAATAGCAGACAACTTACACAAAATAAAGCACATGACATTAGATGAAAAGCAGCACACAGTAAGTAATGTGCACAATGTGTTGGAAAAATAAGGGTTTGATTATTTAAACAATTAAATTTAGAGAGTTCATATAAATCACTTTATAATCTTGAATTGACATTACTCAGAGAAATTGTCAAATGGTTTTGAGGAATTATATAAGCATAATTTTGAGAATATGCAATTGTACTACGGTAGCTATAAATTTCTGACTGAATTTAAGGTGTTGAAATAACTTTTAGAATTGAAGAATTTTTTTTAAATATAATACAAAATTTATTTGCACTGCAAAAGACTGAAATAAATGACCTGCTGAAAAGAATCTATGGTTTGACAAACACTAACAAATTATAATTTTAATTTTGTGAATCAAGTGAATTTGTGTCTGTTTTAAAATTAGAGAACAGAGATATTTTAAAAGACTAGGAATAATAAACCCAACTTACTTGTTCCTCTTTAGTGTCATTTTTTATATACTATTAATTACAATAATTAAAAAAATCATTACACATGTTATTTTTTACTTCAATTCTAATTCTATTTTGATGTGTTCAGTAATATGGTGCTTAAAAAATAGATCTTGATAAACCTGCAAATTCAACTGGAATTGGGTCCTAGCATGCCACAGGCTGCAGAAGCGATCAGATAAAGATCTTAAATGTAGAAAATCTAACATTCCAAATGCCTCTAGGCAAACTAAAAAAATCTAACACCTGTAACAAAATTTTAAAAATGGGAATTCCAAGCATTTCATTGTGCTCATGAATGCATCACGAGGCATTTATGTAAACAGAACAATGGACTCTTGCCAGGTTGAAAATCAGGAATGGAATGCTCCAGAATTGTGTCCTGTCCACACACATATGCTAAGCAATCCTTAGGCTAAGCAAATATTCAAAGAAGCTGGATACTATGAAGAAAATGCAGCACCAAGTGTTGAGGAACTCTGACTAATAACTTGCTGTATACAGATGACACAGCCTTGCTCGCTGAAAGTGAGGAAGACTTGAAGCACTTACTGAGGGCGATCAAGGATCACAGTCTTCAATATGAATTATAATTCAATATCAAAACTAAAATCCTCACAACTAGACCAATAGGTAACATCACGACAGATGGAGAGAAGATTGAAGTTGTCAAGGACTGCGTCTGCTTGTATTTACAATCAATCCTCCTGGGAGCAGGATCGAGCATCATGTTACATTGGGTAAATCTGCAGCACAAGAAAGACCTCTTCAAAGATTGAAAAGCAAGCGTGCTACTTTGAGGACTAAGATGTGCCTGATCCAATTTTCAATTGCCTCAAATACTTGCAAAAATTGGATATTGAATAAGGAAACCAGAGTAGAATCAATGAATATGAATGATGATGATAGCACTGAATATTGAAAGTACCAGAAACTGCCCAAAGTATTAACAGACATGTCTTGAACGAAGTACAACCAGAAAGATCCTTAGAAGCAAAAGATGGGGAAACTTTGTCCCCCATGCTTTGGACACGTTATCAGGAGGGATGCCTCCCTAGAAAAGGAAATAAGGCGGAGAAGGTCAGGGAAAATGAAGAGACTGGACAGGATGGGGTGACTGAGTGGCTGCAACAAAGGAGTCACCCATGAGAAAAGTTATGGGGATAATACAAGATCAACGCTGGTTCTTTCTGTTGTATATAGGGTCTTGGATGGACTTAATAGCACCTAACCAGAGCAATATGTCTTTCTTTCTTTTCCTTTCTTCTTTCTTTCTTTCTTTCATTAAATACTTTTATTGGGGGCTCTTTTGCCTCTTATCACAATCCATAGATTCATCCATTGTGTCAAACACATTTGCACATATGCTGCCATCATCATTTTCAAAGCATTCTCTTCCCACTTGAGCCCCCGAGATCAGCTCACCATTTCTTCCCCTCCCTCCTCCTCCCACCCTCTCTCATGAACCCTTGATAAGTTATAGATTATTATTTTACTATCATACATCATCCTCTGTTGCCCTCACACATTTTTCCATTGTTCATCCCCCTGAGAGGGGGTAATAGGTTGATCTTTGTGATCTATTCTCCCTTTCTCCCCCCACCCTTCCCTAACCCTCCTGGTATCTCTACTCTCCTTGTTGGCCCTGAGGGGTTTATCTATCCTGGATTCCCTGT
>NW_022106084.1:1592136-1593371 GCF_000313985.2 Echinops telfairi
AGCCAAACTTGTGGCCAGTAAGATAGTGCTTGATATTAGGATCCTTGTTTAGCACCTACCCATTAGCATTGTGTTTATTACAACTTTCTCACTCTGTATCTTTATGGAGCAAATGGCCCCATCTACCTCCAGAGGGGCTGAATTTGAACTCTGAACTTGTAGTTAGGAGCCCAATACCCAAGCCTCAGTACCACTAGAGCTCTATTGCATCAATTTCAACTCTGAAACTCAATCTTTCCTGGATCAGAAAGTCTCATACTTCTCCCAAAATGCTGCTGGTGAGTTAGAACAGATAACCTTATGCTTACTAACTCCACATGTAACCTACTGTAACCACCAGGATTCCTGTTTAGTACATGTTGTTCTTAGGGACCATTGAATAGGTTCTGACTCATAGTGACCCTCAGTACAGCACAATAAGATACCACCCTATCCTATCTCATCCTCACACTTGTTCTTATGTTTGAGCACATTTTTTACAACCACTGTGTCCATTTGTCTTTTCAAGGACCGTCCTCTTATTCTCTGCTCCCCCATTTTGTCAAGCATGATGTCCTTCTCCAGACTGGTCTATCTTGAAAACACATCCAAGGTATGTGAGGTGAAGTCTTACTATGCTTACCTCTAAGGACCATTTTGGCGGTACCTCTTCCAAGACAAATTTATTTGTTCTTCGGCACCCATGGTACTTTTAATATTCTTTGAAAATACTTCATTCAAATCCATTAGTTCTCCTTTAGTCTTCCTTCCTCAATATTGAAATTTCACAAGCAAACAAGACAGCTAAAAATACCATGGTAGGGTCAGGTACACCTGAGTCCTCAAAGTAACTCCCTTGCTTTTCAATGTTATAAAGCGGTCTTATAGTTAAGGAAGTCTTGTATTTAAATTGGTCTTATATTTTAATATTTAAAGAGTTGCAATATATATATCCAGTGAAATGCATGCTTAGTCTTTTGCCTCTTGCTTCCGTGAGCACTGATGTTAGATCCAAACAAGATTAAATCCTTGACAACTTTAACCTTTTCTCCATTTATCATGATGCAATCGACCAGTCCCCTAGTTGATCTTCGTGACATTTCATTGTGATCCATACTGAAGGCTGCAATCTCTCTCTGATAGTCATCAGCAAGTGCTTCAAGTCCTCTTCACTTTCAGCCAGCATGATTAGCAGTTCAGCACTACGAGTCACTGCACAGGAGAACGACTAGATTTGCTAATCCCAGAAAGCGCTA
>NW_022106084.1:1594197-1613087 GCF_000313985.2 Echinops telfairi
ATATACATTGTAATGTCTAACTCAAAATATATCTTTAATTGAGTCTGCACAAATCATCTATAAACACAACAGATAAACCTATCCTCTAAACATTGATTATTTTTAAGGTATATTGCAATATTTGCACAAGTATTCATCTCTAAGTGCAATAACTATATTAACATAGGAAAACATAAAGAAATAAAAATAATGTAATTTTTCATCTTAAAGTATTCACATTTATTTTGACTCGTATTTTTAAATACAAAAAAATCCCCAAAGATTATGAAACCAAGAACATTTAGTATATGTTTCAGGGTTTTCCTCTTAACAGCCTTAAATAAAAGTGAAATGATGTTATATATCAAAAAGTAGACAACAAAAATCTATCATTTACCCAAAGACAAAGTTCAGAGGGTTAGGAGGAACAGCAGAAAGGAAACATGAAGCACAAAGAAAGTGGAATAAGTGATGGGATGTTGAAGTTATTGCAACAGATGTGTTAACACAAATCGTGTATACATTATCAGATGTAAAGCTGACTATCTGCTCAGAAACATTCACTTAATACACAATAACAAGTTAAAAAAGAAACAGACAGTGAAGTGAACCTGCATAACAAAGAGAATGAAAATGGGACATTAGCAGACAATCATTTTCAATACAGTTTTGGGAAGCTTAAATCAGTTAATATGGCCATGACCAATTTAGGAGAGCCTAGGTAGCTACTCTCGAATGGGATGAAGAGAGAACTGTCCTTAAACAGGTTCAGGTTCACACACCGAAGAATTCCTGAAAGGAACAAATAGAATTCAGTGTAACTAGGTCAGGGCTAAGAACCTTGGCAGCCCAGTGGGTGTGTGTTGATAACCAGGAGGCCAGCAGTGTGAAATGTCCACCCCTTCCTTGAGGTAAAGATGAGGCTTTCTCCTCCTTTAAAGGGTTATAGTCCCGGAAACATTCAGGAGCAGAGCTCTATCCTGCCCCTTGAGTCAAAAATAGCTCAGTGCTAGTGAGTTCAGTGTTTTCTGTTCGTTTGATTGTTCCTTTTTCAGGTTTGAGGCCAGAAGTATGGAAAACCCTAAAGGTGAGGTAGAAAGCTCTGAGGAATTTAATGAAAGCCATCCTCGAGAGTAACTAGGAAAATTGGTTGTCCCCTAATCTCCTTTCCCTAGGCGGTGTTCTAGGGCTGAGTGTTGTTTCTTGTAGAATTACAAAAAAGAAAAAAGAAAAGGTTACTTCCTTTTGTAAAACTAAAAACACTGCTGGAAGGCTGAAGCACAGGGCTGATAAGACAAAGGGGCGATAAGAAATTGGCAAGACTCTAACATGGCCCCATGACTACCCATTTTACATTGCTTAATCCCAGAACACTGAGTTTAGAGAAATTGAGTAGCATCTGTAAAAGTATATTCAGATATTGTCTCATTTGAGGAGTAGAATACCCTGGAATGGCTGCCCTGAGTGCTAGCTGATCACTCTTCCAGAAAAAAAAATACAAACCTGTTAAATAATGCTATTGAATATACATATACAAATATGGATATCCTTCTACACGCATATTGCACTTTAAAATCCCCATTCACACCAGGAGAGAGGAGGGAAGGGGGAGTAGAAAGGGGTGACCAATTACAAGGATCTACATATAACCTCCTCCCTGGGGGGTGGACAACAGAAGGATGTGTGAGGGGAGATGTCTGGCAGTGTAAGGTATGATAAAATAATAATTTATAAATTATCAAGGGTTCGTGAGGGAGGGGAAAAACAAAGAAAAGGAAAATGAGGAGCTAATTCCAGGAGCCCAAGCAGAAAGCGAGTGTGTCGAGAATGATGAGGGCAACGAATGTAGAAGTGTGCTTCACACGATTGAACTATGTATGGATTATGATAAGAGTTGTATGAGCCCCAATAAAATGATTTTTAAAAATCCCCATTTACAAATTAAGATTTTATTTAACTAACTAAAGTGTCCTCAATTCGTTCTGCCTAATTCTTTTAAATGCTCATCTGAAAAACTGGAATTATATTCCTCATCGATATGATTACTCATTTATTGTCTCTTCCACAATACAACAAAAATCAATGAGTTAAGGGGTGCTGCCCATCTTATTTTCTCCACAATCAATTATCATGGAAGCAGCAAGAAATCAAATGATGTGTCGCCTTTGGTAAATCTTCTAGACAAGACAGACCACTTTAAAGGATTGAAAACTAACATCCTTATGCTACTTTGAGAACTAAGGTGCACCTAGTCCAAGTCATGGTTTTTCAATCAACTGCATGCATGTGAAAGCTGGGCATTTAATCACCTGAAATATGCATGTGAAAGCTGACATTGAATAAGGAAGGCTGAACAAGAATGGATGTATTTGAATTATGATGCTGGTGAAGAATATTGAAAGTACCATTGGCTGCCTAAAGGACAAATGATTTGTCTTGGAAGAAATACAACTTGAATCTCCTGAGAAGCAAGGATAGTGAGACTCTGTGTCAAGGAGTTTAGATATTTTGTCATGAGAGGTTGTCACTAGAAAAGGACATCATTCTTGATAACATAAAGGGGCAGGGAAAATGAAGAAAACCTTCAACAAGAGGGTGGACACGATAGCTGCAATAATAGGCTCAAACATAAGACTCTTCAGGAGGATGCTGCATGCACAGGTATATCTTGTTCTTTTTTATGTGGAGTAGCTGTGATTCAGAAGAGACTCTGTGGTACCTGATAGCAACAACAACCTGTCTTGGTCATTGCCACAGTGTCAAGGAAAATATATGTGTGATGCGAGCAGGGGTGACTTTTGTGGATTTTCAAATATGATTTCTGCAATGGACCCAGGTCTAGAGAACAGGTGGTCTCCTTAGTCCATGGGTAGCAATGGGGAGAAGAGGACAGCTTGTTAGAGCAGAGGTTTCCAAATGGCAGAAACCTTTAAGCCTGCATTGAATTTATTGTCTTTTAAAACAAACAAATGGCAAGAAAAATGAACTATTATTGCATTCATTATAGTACTTATTTCACTTCGGTTTATTTAAATTTTCTTGATATCATAATATAATAAATAGCCTTTACTCTCTACTTTGAGACTGTAAATATCACTTTTTGCTTCACTAATAATATTAGCCTTTTTCTTCTAAGATAGTACAGTTACTCCTCTTTTAACAGGATAGGAGAAATTGGCAATGATGGTGTATATCATAATTTCATTAACTACTTTATGCTGTATTAATAACAGGCATCTTTCTTATTTTTAGTGACAACATCAAATTGTAAGCTGGCACAAATTTTCAACAAAATTTATCAGCATAACTTGGCGAGTGTTAAATGTTTTCTGGGTTTTTTTCCCCACTCGTTCATATGAAGACTATGCTGTAAGGAAACTTCACACAGGGAATATCAGGATGAGATTTACTTAAGACGGTGGATTCTTCTTATTTGCCTTCATTTTAAGTAAGAGACATAGTTGAATGTATTGAGGTAGTTAAGAAGTCTACAACAGTATCAGGGGCAGTCTCAACCTGTAAGTTTCTTTGGAATACTGCATGAGGACTACAGGTGGCCATCATAATAAATAACATTTCTTGCCCTGTTATGAATTGCAGTTTGTGGATTTTTGCTTCTGTGATCAAAGTAAATATATGAAATATGCTGTAGTCTTCATGTGAAACTAGAAATTGCAGAAATATCAGTCTAGGACAGAATGTGCCTCTTCAGGGCCCACCCCATGGATCTCGTCATTACCGGACATGCAGCACGTTGATCTCTAAAGCAAAGTCTGCCCTGAAGGCAATAAACATACTAGTTTCATTTTGCCAAGTCTCTCTGGAGCAAATTTTAGCCATTTCTAATGTGCAGTTTTGCAGACTCGGGCACAGAAAAGGTTGACAAAGTGGCAGAAAATAAAAGAGATCACTTCAAAGTCCATATCTAATGATACAAGCTTTGCCCAGAGGGCTTTCTTGACTTCAAGGGAGAACATCTGAGTAATTTGGAAGATTTTTGAGGTGTGCTATAATGAAAATAAGAGGTTGATCTAACTCAGTGTAATGCTGGGGTTTTCAACTTGGTACATATTATTTTAATCACTGTATACAATGTGAACATTTTTCTGTACTGATGTAAAACAATTTTCTTTTCAGATTTTGTGCTATAACCAAAAAAACTCTAGGAGTTTAAGTTTCAAAAGCAGCTTATGCAAGGCAAATTATGACTATTGAATTTGAGCCAGAGCAAGCAAAATACTCCAGCAATGGGATTGATCAATTTTAATGATAAAAGTTATAATATTCTTATTTCAGACTTTTTAGTTTAAAAAAAATCATGCCATAAGTATATTAATTAAAAAATGAAATACTATGCAGGCCTAAAAATGTATTAGTCAATTTGTTGTACTATCAGATCTTTCTTATTTCTCTGATACTGGAAGCCATACCACAAATATTTCAAGTACCAGCAGGCTCACCCACGATAGAAAGATTTCAGCAAAACTACCAAACTGTGACATACTTGGAAAGGGGACTAACAATCTGCTCCTGCCGAAACTGCCTAGTCAAAACTTTATTGATACAAATAAAAACAAACCAAAAACACCTCACTGAGTAGATGCCAAATCATTAGTGACCCTATGAGATTATAACTCCTTACAAGAGTAGAAAGCTTCTTGTTTCTCCAATAAAGGAAATGTGGTTTCAAACTGCTGACCTTGCAGTTAGCAACCAAATGTGTAACCCACAACACCATCAGGGGAATATCATTTTATATACTACTAGTTGAGGCAAAGGAATGCACCACAACATTGGGGGACAGCCTCCCCAGTAAGTTTACTGGACCTGCATTTACTGCTGTGTATGACTCAAAATAACAAACACCATTTGTAATCCAAACATGGACTGTAAGAAACACAAATCAAGGAAGTTGAGAGAAATTAAACAAAATGTGGAGATTGATATTCTAGGCATTAGGGAGCTGAAATGAACTGGCATTGGTCATTTGGAATCAAACATGCATATCATCTGTTCTGCCAGGAACAACAAGTTGAAGAGGAATAAGTTCAAATCCACCATCAAGATTG
Organism: Echinops telfairi; assembly: GCF_000313985.2. Classification (NCBI taxonomy): domain Eukaryota; kingdom Metazoa; phylum Chordata; class Mammalia; order Afrosoricida; family Tenrecidae; genus Echinops; species Echinops telfairi. The sequence continues at coordinate 1,599,246 of NW_022106084.1, forward strand.
CAGTATTGCAAGACTAATCATGAAGTTCAAAGCTGACAGTGATATTCCTATTCCTACAAGGAAGAGCAGTAAGAGCAGTAAATACAACTCTTATTTAAACATACAGAGGGTAACCTCCCCTCAAAAAAAAAAAAAGCCCAGCATTTTTTTCACAACTGTATTAAGTGTTTTTACAAAACAACCTTTAAAGAACTCTCCTTTACACTTAATACATTTGTCAAATCCACTACTCCATTCTTGGAAACATTTTTCAAAATCATCTGTTTGGATGGCCGACAGCACCTCCTTTTTTTTTTCTTTTCCTTTTGTGTGTCATCAAATCGCTGTCCTTTCATGTCTTTGTTCACTCACAGAAACAGAAGGAAGTCATCTAGACCATGATCAGGTGAATCAGGTGCATGGGCCAAGAGAGGCATGCTGTTTTTTTTGCCCCAAACCGGTGCACCGAGAGGGATGCCTGAGCAAGCACATTGTCAGGGTGACAAAACCAATCCCCTGTTTTGCACAAACCAGGCCTTTTTTGTTGCACACGCCTACACTATCTTTTAAGAACCTCTAAATAGAAAGCTCGATTAACAGTCTGACCTGGTGAAATGAACTCCAAATGCGCTACAAGTCTACATTTTCATCTGTTTGGGTAGTTGACAGACATCCGGAAAGAAGTTTATCAATCAACATTTCACCTTTTTTAAAATTGAAAAAAAAAACCAAAAAACATGCTTGTACACTTAAGTTTTTTTTCCGTAGCTCTGTCTTTGTTACCTATGTTCAACATCACAACAGTTTCTGCGGCATTTTTCCCGATGAGGAAACAACATTTCAGAGCTGCAAGCTGTTCCTTTAAATCAGCCATTAAGAAAAATGAGGTTTGAGGGAAACTGCTTTTACGGGGAAAATTCACTCTGACCCAGGAGAACCTTCCCAGACAACAGCAGTGGGCGCACTAACTCAGAGAAACGTGCTGAATGCTCACCTAGTGGGAAAAGTACATACCACACAAGCTCTACTCCACCCAGTGTCCGGTATTTTTTGGTTACCCCCTTGTATACACTAAACATTAATTCCAAAGATGAAGAAATTAAAGATTTGTACCCAATTCTACAGTATGAGAATAAAGTGAAATAAAAATGTATCGATAATTATTGATGATTGGAATGCGAATGATGACAACAAAGTAGAAGACTCAATAGTTGGAAAATATAACCTTGATTATAGAAGCTATACCAGAGATCATGAAGTTTTCAAGGCCAACATTTATTTGTTGTGAATACCTTTTCTCAAGAATGCAAACAGTGGTGCTGGAAAAGGATATAGTGAGCACCATGGACTGCTAAAAGAACAGACACATCTTTTGTGGAAGCTGTAATGCCAGAGGGTTCCTTTGAAACAAGGAGGGCATGACTTTGTCTTACAAACTTTGGACATGTTGTCAGGAGACATCAGTCCTTGTAGAAGGGCATCATGCTTGGTAAAGCAGAGGAGTTAGCAAAAAAGTGGAAGTCCTTCAAGAATATGGATTAGCACAGTTGCTGTAACAATGGGCTCAGACAGAGGAACAAGCACGCGGATGAAGCAGAATCATGCAGTGTTTGCTTCTGTTGTGCGTTTGGCCACTATGGCTTGGAAATGACTGATGACATCTCACAGCAACTTAAGCAGTGAGTATAATTGGAGAGTATGTTATTCTGGGTTGACCAGAGAAACAAAGCCAGGGACACTCATGCATGTGTAAGAGAAAGCTTTGTATCTAAGAGTAATTGTGTATTACGGAAACATCCCAGCCCAGCCCAGATCAAGTCCAAAGTCCGACATTAGCCTATAAGTGTGATACTAGTCCATAAATCATTCCTCAGGACACGCAGACACACATGAAATAATGCAGAATCCAGGAGGATCATAAGTCAGTGGGTGCAAAGACTGTGGTTGCAGTCTTATAAATCCAATGGTGGAGGACATCTCCAGGGCTCTGACTGCCATCGATGTGGCGCCAGTGGCTTGTCAACAGGAAGGTGAAGCACAGAGTATGTGGTCTGCCTCCCAGGAGAAAATGAGAGAAAGTTCCCAGAATCCTCATGATTAGACCATGCCTAAAAGAAGGCATCATCAGTCTGTGGTCTGATTGACAGGTTAAACTTCACCCCTTCATTCTTTTATCAAGTTGACATGAAATTGTGTAACTACCACAGACAACCCCTTCCAAACCTGACATGTTTACACAACTCTTTAGCCATATATAATTTTTAAACAAAACAATAATAAAGTCATGCTTGTACCTAACAAGATAAAGCTAAAATGCATATTACTCAAAATATGCCATTTTCATTTAAACATAATATTATTTAAGTGAACAAAAGTATTCTATACTTAACAATTGTAGCTATGTGAGCACCTACATTATAATCCTATAATCCTATGAATATATTTTCCCCCTGTGAAAGTTTGTAAGGCAGCCACTGCATGTCTTTTTGTTTTCCAATTTCAATACAGCTCACTTATATCAACCCAGTGCTCTGAGGAGACACACATGTTTATTGATGTGAAGAATCTTCATTCCAGATAGAACCTTGTGAGTCTGCATCCATAAGCAAAGTCAAACCAAGGCAGGCCATCCATAAAGTGAACAGCAATATGCATCAAAATCTTATCTTCAAAGGCTCAAAAATCTTATCTTCATCTGATCAGGTTATGGTCAAATCAATGTGGGATGCCTCACTTAGCCTTCCCAGGGTGGCCATTGACATCCTTGCCTTTTGACCATGAGCTCTGTCACAAATTCTCAACAACCATAGCCCCCATAGGCTAGGTCATGAATTTCAGACAAGTCAACCCACTCCTATCTTGTCCTCTAGTCCCTGTGTACCAAGTCCACGAGTGTCACTCACCAGACTCCACCTGTCTCTTTATTGCTGTATTTCTCCTAATTCCACTCAACTATTGGATCCAGATGATCACTTAGCAAGCATTTCAGGGTGCCTAATGGCTCCCTTTAACATTCAGTCCTAGAGAGGAGAGTTCTTTCATGGCTCTAATTTTTTTTTTCCAGCATCAGGCACAAACCACTAATTCAAAATTCAAAAATAATACAAATGTTCTGAGCACTGGGCGGGGCTTATCTTTTCAGAGCCTTCTTTCCAGGCCTGTCCCACACCACTTTAAAGATCTAATTTAATGGCTGAAGGCAAGGAGGCTTCCAAACTCTATTTTTACTTACCAATAATCATTTCTATCACATGTTATTTCGATAGCAATAGGCAAGAGAAAACAATATAAATCTTGTACAGCCAGATTCTAAACTCAGTTCTTAAAATAGTCAAATTCTGTCCTTATCTAAACTTATCTTAGTCCTCGTCTATTCGATTGATATGAAATATGACCTTAGGCCTCTGATACCATCAAGCCCAAGACTTGTCAGTCATTTTGACTAAGCAGCATGGTCCCAGAGAAAAAGTACAAGGGCCAATTTTGCCTCCTGAGCTCAAAATTTACACTTATTACATTAATTTTTGCCATTTCAAACATGAATAGTGAAAGGCAAACCAAAAATAAATAATAAAAACTTTTAACTTCCCATATTCCTTCCAGAAAATAACCCAGTAAACTGCTTGGCCACATTTGACCTCTGGTTAGTCAAAGAAAAAAAAATACCATAAGGCAGACGTCAGACAAGCATACACTCTCCATTTTTATGATTTGTTTCTCTAGGAACCCATTTGCAATGTTACCATAATGTGTTTGTTGCGGTTAATGAAAAACAAATCCAGGGACACTCGTGTATGTGTAAAAGAGAGTGTTACATCAAAGCGTAATTGTATATTAAAAAAGATCCAAACCCAATCCAGATCAAGTCCAAAAGTCTATGAGTAGTACATAAATCACTCCACAGACTCATACAATCACATGCAATGATTTAGAGTTCAAGATCACAGGTTGGTGGATGCAAAGTCTTATAAATCCAATTGTGGTGGTTGTAACCCCAGGGCTGTGGCTGCCAAGAGTGTGACTCCATGTGGCTTGTCAATAAGAAGGTAAATCAGAGAGAGTATGATCTGCTTCCCATGAGAAAAAGAGAGGAAGTGCCCAGAATCCTCATGATTAAGTCATGCCTACAAGGAGGCATCATTAGGCAGTGTTTGACAGGCTAAACTCCACCCCTTCATTTTATTATCAAGTTGATATGAAATTATGTAACTACCACAGATAGGATCTAGTGAAATCAAATAAGCTGCCTGTGTGCAAAGAGACCTCTCAAAAGTTCAGCAGCATTAGTAGAAACAAAGTCAGAGGCTGATTGCAGGACATCCTATCCTACTTGTATGCAAGTTCAGGTTGAAGTTGAAGAAAATGACAATAAGCCCATGAGACCGGAAGGCAGGTCTTGGATATAACCTTCCTGAACTAGAACCACCTCACGAATAAATTGGACTCATTGAATGCTAATGGCAAGGTGAATAAATGTGAGAAGTGATCATATATGAAAAAAGCACACGGTGATTAAAATTACACACATACACACAAGTTGGTATCAGAGACTCTGAAACTGGTTCTTAAGCATAGAGTAGCTAAAGTTTATGAAATGATGAAGTAGAAAGTTGAAGCTAGAAAGCCGAAGGAGAAGAACATATACAGCATTTCCCAAGCAGAGGGAAATGAAGAATTGGGAAGTGTTATATGGGTAAAATATTGAATGATTCATGAAGCAACAATGAAAATAGAAGAAATACACAGATTTAGTGTACAAAAAATTATTGAATTCATTTCTTTCAGGAATGAACAGGAATTTATGGTATTGTAAGAAAAATCAAAATTTCATTGAAGGCATTGTCAAATAACAAAGCAAATGCCAAAACAAAATTAATTTTCATCCAGTTGATTCCAACTCATATTTAGCCCATAGGATATACAGTAGTCAAAAATTTCCATAAGGTTTCTAAGGAAAGAATCTTGTCACATCTTTCACATGTGCAACAGCGGATAGGATTGAATTCTTAGTCTTTCATTTGGCAGCAAGATGTTTTAACCACTGTAGTACCAATGCTCCCTGTGGTGAAAACAAAGTGTCAGGAGTGGAAGGGAGACTAACTTAAATCTTTCAACAAATAAATACAGTGCTGAAAGCATTCACCCATTAATGAGAGATATATGTAGCCAACACTGGAAGGGAAATTTCAGCCCAGTCCAAAGAAAAGTGATTCACCAGAATATAGGAATTACCTAGGAATATCATTAATACCACACACAAGTAAAATTTTACTGAATGAAATAAAAATAATAGTTTCAGGAATATCTTTACATTCAATTGTCCATATGTCAGGCTGGATGCAGAAACCAGGCATTCAGAATAAGAAATATCATTGTTGATGTCAAATAAGTCTAAGCTGAAAGCAGATAACACCGGAAACATAGTCATCTGAGTTTCTTGACAATGCGTAGGCATTCATCTATGTAGATCGCAACAAATATGGATAGTGCTGTGAAGAATTAAAATTTGGAACAATTCATTGTGCTCATATGGAACCTGTACATAAAGAAGAGCTATTTGTTTTGAACAAAGAGGTTAGTGTGTGTACGAAAGTTGGAAAAGTGTCTGTCATGATTGTATCATTTCACTGTACTTCTTTAACCAGTAAATAAAGCAAATATTGTGTTAAAATTGATTATATGAAGAAGACCATGGCATCAGGATTGAAGGCAGACTAGTTATTCTTCAATAATCAGATGACACAACCTTGCTTACTGAGAACAAAGAACACTTTAAACACCTACTGATGAAGATCTCATACTGCTGCTTACGGGATGATTACATCGCAATATAAAGAAGTTAAAATCATTTCCATCTCTAATTCTGAATGTTTGCATCTTCTCTTTATTTTCCTTTGTTAAGTTAGCCAGCATTTGGTTAATCCTTAAAAAAAAAAAACAACCCGTCATGTGTTCTTGATTTCTTCCATTGTTTTTCTCTTTTCCAGTTCATTTGTTTCTGCTCTGATCTTTACAATTTACTTACTTTCGTTGGTGGGTTTATGTCATTGCCCTCGTTCCAGTTATGGGAAGTGTTGTTCAAGGGGTTGACTTTGAATATCTACTCATTTCTCCACGTGTGCTAACCGCTATAAAGTGCCCTCTGAAAATTGCTTTTGCTGTGTCCCGATGGTTATAGTATATATATGATTATTGTTATTGCTTGTTTCAAAGACCATTTTCTTTTATTTGATGTTACCCAGTCATTCCTAAGCAGAATGTTGTTCAGTCTCCATGTGTTTGTCCTTATTTCCTGTTATATCTATTGCTGCTTTCCAGTTTTATAGCATTGTAAGTTGAGAATTTGAATTGTAGGATATCAATGTTTTTAATTTATTAAGGCTTGCCTTGTGGCTTAATATATGATGTACTCAAAAGTATGCTCAATGCACTAGAATAGAATGGATATTGTATTGTTGTTGGTGTAGAGCTCTGTATACATCTAGAAGGTTGAGCTGGTTGATTGTGTTGTTTATTTCTTCTGCCTCTTTATTGATTTTCCGTCCTAATGATCTGCCTTTCTTGGAAAGTGGTATGTTGGACTCCCTTACAAGTACTGTCAAGCTGTTTAATTTTGTTTCAACTCTGTAGGCATTTTATTGCTGTATTTTGAGGATCTTTTTGGAGTGCATATATATTTATTAGGTATATACGTTTTCATACGTTGTTTCGTTGACCATTATATAATTCCCATTCTTGCCCTTCCTTAGATTATTTACCTTGAAATATATTGTATTAGAGATTACCATTGCTACTCCTACCTTTTGTAGTTGCATTAACCTACTAGGTTTTTCTCCATACTTTGATTTTAAGTTTATTCCTCTCTGTGAGTTGAAGGCGTATTTCTTGTAGGCAGCATACAGATGGCTCTTTTTTCTAGCCCAGTCTGTCACTCTTTGTCTTTCGATTGTACATTCAATTCATTGACATTCATGTCATTATTGATATAATCGGGTGTGTTACTGTCATTTTTCCGTGTTTTTATTTGGTTTCTTCTTTTGCTCTTTTGTCTTTGTTTTTGTTGGTGTTTTTTATTATTATTACCATTATTATTGATGTCTTTGTTCCTCCTCTACTTCTGTGCTGTTTTGAGTGCTGTTTTCATTGGATTGGTTTCTGGACCTGCACAGACCCCTAACACCAGAAGATATAGAGAAGGTCATCAAGAAATATCCAATCAAGGAACACCAGTGTCACATGGCTTTATAGTGGAATGCTACCAAGTATTCAAGGCAGATTTGCAAACAATTCTACACAGATATTCCATATTAGATAAAAGGATGACAAATTCCTAAACTTGTTCTATGAAGCCAGCAATCCTGATCTCAAAACCAGGCAAAGACTCAAAAAAATAAATACATAAACCCAGAAAATTCCAGACCCATATCCTTATGAACATAAATGCAAAATTATTCAATAAAATTCTGATCAATCCAAGACATATCAAAATATCAACAAAATAATCCATTGTGTCCACATGGGATTCATATCACGGTTTCAAAGATGTTATAATATTCAAAGAACAGTCAATGTAATCCACCACGTAAACAATATAAAGAACAAGAACCATATGATCAAATCAATAGACACAGAAAAAGCATTTGGCAATATCCATTTCTTATAAAGACACTCACTAAGAAGAGGTTGAGAGGGAATTCCTCAACATAAAAAAAGGCCACATATGGAAAATCAAAGTCCAATGTCACACCTACTGGGTAAATACTGAAAACATTTTCCCTGAAAACAGGAACTAGACAAGGGTGCCCTGTATCTCCACTCATTTAACAGTGTGCTGTATGCCCTAGCCAGTAGCAATAGAAAACCAGCAGAAATCAATGTAATACAATTCATAAAGGAGTAAGTAAAGCTCTTTCTATTTGCAGGCAATATGATTTTATATAGACAGAACCCAAGGGACTCAAAAGGATATAAAAAAAACAACCTGCTGGATACAATTGAGGGACTTATTAAAGTAACAGGCTATCAATCAGCATCTGTGATATATCGCAGCAATAGGAGCTCCAAAAAGAATGTCAAGAAACCAAAACCATTTAAATTAGCAACACAAATGATTAAATACCTGAGAATAAATCTAACCAAGGAAACAAAAGGACTTTACAAAACAAGCAAGCAAACAAAAATCTTTCAAATAGTATTACAGGAAATGAATAGAGACCCGCACAAACAGAAGGAGATTGTGTGTTCATGGACAGGAAGAATTACTATTGTGAAAATGTCATTAGTACATAAAGAAATCTACAAATACCACGCAATTCCACTATAAATCCCTATGTCATTTTCATATAAATGGAAAAACTAATTGCCAGCTTCTATTGAGAGGGAAGAGACCTAAGATAAACAATGAACTTCTGAAAAAGAAGAACAAATTAGGAGGTCTTTCACTACCTGACCTCAAAATGTCTTACAGAGACACAGTAGTCGAACAGCCTGGTTCTAGTGTAATGATAGATCCACAGACCAATAAAACAAGATAGAAAACCCAGAAGTAAAAGCATCCAACTACAGACAACTGATTTACACAAGAAAGGAATATATATATATATCACCCACTTCAACAAATAGAAGAAAATGGATATCTATCTCTCAAAGAATGAAACAGGACATTCTCATACTCCAAACACAAACATAAACTCAAGATGGATTATAAACATAATGTAAACTCCAAAGCTATCAGAATCATCAATGAGAAAATTGGGGCAAATTTGAGGGCCCTACTGCAGGGCAAACAGGACTACCAAATATAATAAAGGAAGAACACATAGTGGAAGGCAAAATAAAAAATAAAATGCTAACACAATAAAAGACTTCACCAAAAGAGTAAAAGGAGAGTTCATGGGGGGAAGGGGGCGGTTATTCAGTGATGATATAGTAGACAAGGACCTAATTACTAAACTCCACAAAATTCTGCAACATCTCAATGAAAAACAAGAAAGAAAAAAACTAAATAATTAATTAAAAGGTGAGCAAAGGGCAATTCATTAAAGATGACACTCAATTGGCTAACAAATACATGAGAAAATGTTCATGACCGCTAGCCATCAGGGGAATAGACATCAAAACAAAGATGGGATATCATCAGACACCTATCATGATCATTTGTTTAAAAAAATAGGGAACAACAAAATGCTGGAGAGGGATTGAACCCCTTATACACCACTGGTTGGATTTTAAATACATGCAACTATTGTGGAAAGTGAATGACAACTGGCAATAGAAATACCATACAACCCAACAATACCTCTGCCGGTCATATATGACCAAGAACACAGACATGCTCATGCGCACCCATGTTCCTTGCAGTACAGTTTACAATAGCAAGAATTACCCAAATTCCCATCAGTAGAAGCCTGAACAAAGGAACTCATATACAGACTCAATGCAATCTTACTCATCCCCCAAACCAGTGTGACATTATGAATCATCTCATGAGAGAGAGGGAACTGGAAAGCATTATTCTAAGTGAAATTAATCAATCACCAAAAGACAAATATTTTATGAGTCCACTACTATAAGAATTGTGGTGTTGAAATAGAATATTAAATGTACCATGGACTTCCCGGAGAATGATCAAATCTGTGTTGGAAGAAATACAGCCAGAATTCCTTTTTATTATTTTTTATTATTACTTTTATTGGGGGCTCTTACCTCTCTTATCACACTCCATACATTCATTCATTGTGTCAAGCACATTTGTACATATGTTGCCATCATCATTTTTGAAAGCATTTTCTTTCAACTTCAGCCCTTGATATCAGCTCCTCCTTTTTTCCCCGCCCACCCTCCCTCATAAAGCCTTGGTAAGTTTTAGATTATTAATTTCATGTCTCACATCATCCTCTGGCACCTTTCACCCACTTTTCTGTTGCTCATCACCCTGGAAGGGGGTTATAAGTCAATGCTTGTGATCGATTCCCCCTCTCTCACCCACCTTCCTCTTATCCTCCTGGTATCTCTATTCTCATTGTTGGCCCTGAGGGGGTTATCCATCCTGGACTCAGTGTGTTGCGGGCTCTTATCTGTAGCAGTGTGCATGCTCTGGTCTAATATGATTTGTAAGGTAGAATTGAGCTCATGATAGGCAGTGGGAGGAAGCATTAAAGAACTAGAGGAAAATTGTCTGTCTCATCGATGCTATCAGAACTCCTTTTTAAAAGCAAAGATAGTGTGAGGTCATCTCATGTAATTTGTACATGTTATCAGGAGGGACCAGGCAGTGAAGAATATCCTGTTCGGTAAAGTAGAGTGTCAACAAAAAAGAAGAAGACCCTCAGCAAGATGTGTGGATACAGTTGCTGCAAGAATGGGCTTAAATAAAGCAATAGCTATGAGTAAAAAAAGAATAAAAGATAAACACCAAGTTGAAGGCAGGCCCCTGTTCCCAGTGCATGTAATCTTCTAAAATGTTCTTGGAATCAATAAGGTAAAGAGTCTGTGTAGTGACCATGCAACATATATCACCTCATATGTATGTACATTTTAATAACTAATTTGACAAAGGAGACCTCGCCTCATGTAGGTGATGGGAAAGAGAGAATATCATTCAAGATGTGGGGAAAGAGAGAATATCATTCAGTTGCTGCTGTACAAAATTATGTGAAGGTCATCCCAATCAAGCAGACACTCCCACCAGAATGATACGGAAACCTTACAGAATTCAAGTCAAGATGGAGGGGATCATGTATGTATTGAAAATGATTATATTTCTGTTGGTAGGAAAGTGGGGGAAAGGCAACCTCCCAATGCAAAAAAGTCCTTAATGATACTTAAATAGAACCCAAGGGGAGAGAGAATATTCCAGGTACTAATTTCATAATTGGACACTTTTGACCTAGTTTCTATGCAGTTCTGGGTGATGCTGTCCATGTGCTATAAATCACTGGGACTCTAGATTCTGTTCTTCCAAGGCTCACAAAATTCTCCACATGCTGCACAAGAAAAACTCGATGTGGAAACCCTACTAAAGGAACAGGGTTTTACCTCAGTAGCCCTTGGACTTAAGGTTGTTTGATAGTTACATAAGCTGGTGTCTATTTGGTGTCAATTTGATTCAGAATGAAGGGGTGGAGTCTAGTTTGTCAATCAGGTCATATCCAATAAGGCCTCTGTGTGGGCATGGCCTTCTTCTGAGGATTCTGGAAACTTCAGTATTACTCCTTGGAAGGGGGAGAGGCTCTCTCTCTGTTCACTCCCTGTGAGACATCCCTGTGGATAAGACACATGGAGAGAGGCTGATGGAGCCAGACCTCTGGAGCCAGAGAAGCCACATGGAGACCCCTGCCAGCGCTGAGATGCTTACAATGCCACTGGATCCACAAGACTTCCCACCTGCTGGCCTGTGATCTTCCTGCATTTGGCATCATCATGTGTTTTTCGTGAGTCTAAAAAGAGGACTTTATAGATTGGTATTGAACATATGGGCTAAAATCAGACTTATGGAGTTGATCTGGTTTGTACTGGGATGTTTTCTCAATATTCAACTGCTCTTGTATATAAAGCTCTTTCTTTGTTTCTCTAGTTTACCCAGACTAACACAGATTGAAACTCCCTGGTGGGAGAAGAAGCAGATGGCTGCTATACCAAGGGTATAGAACTGGAAAACTTTGGACTTTGGTTTGAATCTCTTGCTTTTGTGATGAGTTGTATGAGCCCCCAATAAAATGACTTAAAAAAAGGTGTTCAATTGAATGTTGGCTTGGAATTACAATATCTGACTATTTTAATAACCTCCTTCTTCATTATGATATTTATTAAACTGGCGGACATGTCTCCGCTGTTGTTAATGAATATTGCTGAACATTTAGCCTTATCACCAAACTCTGATACTTGTGTAGTGTCCAGTAACTTAAAAGTTTAATTTGCACAAATCAACAATTCATGTATTGGGGTTCATAACTGGCCTATAGTTGTATAATTTCCTTTTCTCAACAGTATTGTAAATTCTATGTCATTGAGTAAACGGAAGACAATATCAATGGATAGAGGTTACACATTGGGCAGCTAACCACAGAGTTGGCAATTCACAGCCACCAACCAGTACCGATGGAGAAAGATGAGGTTTTATTTTCCTTTAGAGATTTTCATTCTTGGAAACTCTCAGGGGAAGCTCTGCTGTGTCCTATATGTTAACTATGAGCTAACATTGTCTAGATGACAATGAAAGGAATGTCTCTGGGGCAACGATTGATAATGTTCAGTAACATAAAATGGAAATGATGTCTCTAAGGTGAACCTAAGATATATACAAATCATAGAGATATGAATGGATTTGGGGCTTGGACTTAATTCTAGCCCCAATATAAAATATTTACTTCTTATGACATATCCCTGCTTGATGCTGTCCCTCATATGGGGATCACTGAAAATAAGGGTACTATAGCAAAGTGTGGTGAAGAAATTAGATGGTGCCTCGTTATGAGAAGAGTTATTAGTGTTAGTGTCTGGGGTCTTCAAAGGCTTGTCTTCAAACTATCAGTCATTTCAGTGAGGCGTCAACTCAGTCTACTTGGAAGAAGCACACCAGTCTGTGCGATCCAAGGATTGTAAATAAGAAAATACAAATTAAAAGGAATAAATGATATCTGAGATTAAATTGTGAACACTTAGTGTGCTGAAGGCTGTGGATGACAATGGAGACCCAAAATCCATGTCAATGTCCACAGGGAAACCTCCCGTGCGTCTCCTTTGATCAGACAGAACATACTGTGAAGTCAAATTTGGCAAACATAATTAGGTTAAAATGTAATATCTCATCTCTTGATCTCCCCTTTTATCCATTCTTAAGTTCTTTCAGATATTTTTAAATGGGAATTGCATGTGGATTAAGCCTCTAATAAATCCTCTCTGACCATAGACCAGAGATATAAATGGCCTTGCTCTCAGCAGAAAGCATTGGAATGTGGATCATGGCAGATCCTGTTAGGTTAAAATTTAGTATCTTATCATTTAATATCCCTTGATCCATATTAAATTGTTTCTAGTTTTTAGTATTTTCTGCCTTCTTTTCAATTGACTTTTAATATGTGTTACTTTGTTATTGTTATTGTTGTGATTGCTATTTTTATTGTTGTTACTTTTTTAATGCTTTTCTATATATACATCCAGGCTAGATAAATCTATAGAGACAGTAACTGGATTCATGGTTCCTTTGGGGTATGACAGACAGCCCTGCGGGTGTAGTGGGTAGAATGTTGGGCTGCCAACTGCAGTTCTAACCACTCGCCAGCTCCATAGAAGAAAGATGATGCTATCCACTCCCATATGAGCCACAGTCTCTGAAACTCAAAGCCACAGCCACAGGCCTGTCCTGTCCTGTAGGATCACTCTGCGTCAGGATTTATACTGGATGGCAGGGATTTAGAAGTACGGCATGGGAGATTGGGGAGAAATGTGAAAGTTATGACAATGAGTAGAAGAATGAAGAAAATGTTTGGTTTTTTTTAATCAATTTATTGGGGCTCATACAATTCATCACAATACATAGATCAATTGTGTAAAGCACATCTATGTTTTAAACTGATTGTAGTGATGATTTCACAACTCGTCATGATGTCATAGGAAGTATATATATGAATTAAATGCCAATAAAACTGTTCAAAGCTTCAAAACTGGGCCCATAAGCAACATTATGATAATGGAGAAATCATTGTCAGGACTTCATTATACTTGGGTCTATAATCAACACCTATGGAGGCAGTAGTCAAGTAACTAAATACAATATTTCATTGAATTAATTTAATTCAGTTAGCATCAGAATTAACCATATAATAATTAACTACTGTACAATTAGGGATCCTCATTTTCAAT
>NW_022106084.1:1613311-1614404 GCF_000313985.2 Echinops telfairi
ATGATATATGAATTGTCTGCCAATAAAACTGTTAAAAATAGATAAAATTTAAACCACCTAACAGAAAAGTTGTAATCTGTTGCTTCATGCCTAAAGACTTTTGCATATGCTTTCCTATATATTCTAGAACTCTCTGGCAGTCTTGTCTTTATTAAGGTAGCACTTTCTCTTCATTTACACTTCAGTTTAAATGAGACATCTTGGAAATCTTTGACATCACTCCATGTGTGTGGTTATTTTTAGGTATTTGAGTAGGGTCCAACTCATAGAGACTTTGTGTACAGCTTAGTTAAATTCCCTGGTTGCATGCTATCATATTATTGTGATTTAATCTTTTAAAAGCTATTTGAAGATAAATGATATCTGAAATCACCTTTCCTATGCATTATTTGCTGTATCAGTCTAATTGGATGAAAGTGTTATTTCTTCTGGACTCCTTATTTATGGTAATTATGTAGGACACCTGGAAGCCTGATCTCAACGTTGGGTTGCTAATTGTAAGGTCATCTGTTCAAAACCACTAAGTACATCACAACAGAAAGATGAGGCTTTCTACTTTGGTTAAAGAGTCTTGTAAATTCAGTGGGGGCAGTTCCACCCTGCTCAAAAAAATCACTGTGAGTTGGCATTTACTAGATGGAAGTGAATTTGCATTTCTGTTTTTATGTAGGATACAGGTGTTAGCTGTCTCCAGTCAGCTCTCGGGTCATGTTAATTCATGTGTGGCAGGGTTGAACATCTCCACCGGGCTATTGGCTGTAACTTTTATTAAACTAAATAACTGAGCTTATTTTTCCCATGGAGCTGATGGATGAATTCAAACCACCTCACTTTTAATTAAATCACAAATTGCTTTTGCAATCCAGCCTTCTAAAGAATACAGAGTAATACATTTTTGTTTGTTTAATAAATATATCTATTTATATTTCATGATCACTCCTGAATTCTGTAATTATCAGTCCTGTAAGTGCAAAATAAACTTCATACTTTGCTTAATATTTGTGCGGTAAAGGTATAATTTCAAAAGTAATATTAGAGGCATCAAATCTGAAAAGAGGAATAAAATAAAAATGAGACTGATAAATGAATTTCA
>NW_022106084.1:1614799-1616028 GCF_000313985.2 Echinops telfairi
AACCCTCTTCCATCTGTGAGAAATTTAAATGAATTAATTTACATGAAAGCACATATCCAAAAGCATTCTGAAGTATACTTGATTTAATAAATATTTCCTTCTTTCTTTCTACTTTTGCCTATTCCCTTGGGTTCAGAAAAGTTCCAAACTCAACTAGAATCAGGATCTCAATTTGCCTTAGGCCTAGAGAATGGTGCCTAATTGGCCTTGAGGTAAATAAACAATTTTGCCTTAGGCTTCCAGGCAAGGATGATTTTAGTTGGCTCCCTTGGAAATGTTAGAGCAATAAATGAAACATAGAAGGGAATGTTTATTAAAACAATGCCTACACCTCAATTTAAGATAACAAATATATTGATGAAGAATAAAGCTACTGCTTGGATACTGCTTTGGAGCTGGAAAATATGATACCTGTTGTATTAGTCTGGGTTGACTAGAGAAACAAATCCAGAGAGACACTCCTATGTGTATAAGAAAAAGCTTTATATACAAGAGCAATTGTACATTAAGAAAGCATCCCAGCCCAGTCCAGTCCAAGCCCATAAGTCCAATATTAGCCCATATGTCTAGTACCAGTCTTTAAATTGGTCTTCAGACATACACAACATATGCAATAACACTGAATACAAGAAGATCTCCGGGTAGTGGGTGGAAAGTCTTGTGGATCCAGTGGCATAGAGGCATCTCAGTGCTGACAGGGGTCTGCATGTGATTCCTTCAGCTCAGAGACTCTGACTGCCATCAGCCTGTCTCCAAGTGGCCTGTCAACAAGAATGTCTCTTGGGTAGTCAGCTTGTGCACTGCCTCCAGTGAGCTATTTATCTTGTTAAGGCCTCCATATGAGGTCTTCAAGCTACAACCTGATTGACAGGCTAGACTCCACCCTCTCACTCTTAATTCTCTCAAATACACAACATAACTACCACACATGTGTAAACTTGGTTAAAGAGTCATCAATATCCTTGAGGGTCATAAATATCCAAAAGCCTTTCCATAGTGTAATAAGTTATATTATCTTTTTAATTATTTTATTGTTTCCTATATATTTGGATATGCTACATTTCTTACTTCAATCAAATATATATTTTTGATTTTTCTTAATTGTCAATTCATCTGAACATATTTATCTATTTTATTCTTCTTATCAATTAATGAGTTTATAAATTTATCTTTCAAACATTTTAGTTATTTTCATTTAGTTCCTTTCAGCTTTTGAATCTATTATTTAC
>NW_022106084.1:1620044-1620979 GCF_000313985.2 Echinops telfairi
CAACTCAAGGGCACCTAACAACAGCAATGGCATAGTGGGTTACAAGTGAGGTTGCTAACAACAAGGTCAATAGTTTGAAACCCCAGCCCTTTCAAGGTATAAGGATGAGGCTGTGTTCTCCCATCAATAGTTATAGTCTCAAAATCCCACAGGGGCAATTCTACACTGTTCTCCAGGGTCAGAATGAGTCAGAAGGAGCCAGTGGCAGTAAATTCAGTACATATATTTTACATTTTATGTAATAGAGGACTGAAAGATCTGACTAAAAGTCAGAGGTTTGATATAATCAGGCCACTTCTTGGCAAAATCGTGAAAATCTGCTTTGATAAATATATCAACGTAGAAAATTTATGAGAGCTCTTACTTTGTAGGATAGCTCAGATTAGGATCATCTTGTCAGGAGTCTGTTTTACAGATATTTAGACATTTATAATTCATATTTCTTGGGATTTAAAAATTTTATAAGTCATACTAGGATCAGGTAAGTTGAAGTTTTAGGTTAAAGTTTCTGATTACACAAAAATTATATTTGACACGATCTCAATATGGGTCTTTCCATATTACTCCTTTCTCTTCTATCTGTCTGTCTGTCTGTCTATCTACACACACACACACACACAAAGGGTCACCAAGTTTGTTCTAACCCATAGTGACTGTATGCACAACAGAATGAAACATTGCCTCTTCCCATGCCATGGTCACAGTTGTTCCAGTGCTTGAGCCTATTGTTGCAACCAGGGAGTCAATCCTTCCTCTCCTTAGCTGCCCCTCTTTTTTACCAAACACAATATCCTTGTCCAGCGATGGGTCTCCCCTGATAATATATCCAACTCAAGTAAGATAAAGTCTTGCCATCCTTACCTCTAAAGAGCATTTTGGCCATACTTCTTCCAAGTCAGATCAGTTTGTCCTTTCAGCAGTCCGTGGTACTTCCT
>NW_022106084.1:1623376-1624757 GCF_000313985.2 Echinops telfairi
TCTTGCTTAGACAGCCTTACACATTCCAGACTGGATCCAAGGAAGAGAAGAGTTCTTTAAGTCTGCTCTGGAAACACCAGAAAGAAATTGTAAAAAAAGAAAATTTAGAAAGCCTGCCTTAGCTCTGGCTTCATGCCATAATTTAAAAAGTAAAACTGAATGAAAAAAAATTAAACAACACCTTTCCTCCTCTTATTTGGATTTTTAGTTTTAGTTTTGTAACATTTGCAGGTTCTAATTCAATATGAAAATGCTTGTGTTCACAACGACATTACTCTAGAAGCACAGACTTCTAGACATTCTTTCTTTTCCTTTGTCCCTTGAAATAATCTTGATCTAAAACCAGGCTCCTTATTGACTATCTTTTCTTTATATACATAAATACCCTAGTCCTAGCCACCTTAACTTTTATTATTAACATTTTGTAATTCTTTTATCTAAACCCTGCTTAATGATCAGTCAGGTCTGCTTTAATTTATCATCAGCTTTCATGTTATTAATTGTAATGAACGAAGTTGAGTGCATTAATTTTTAAAACAAAAATGATAACATGATTACTTCATAATTAGTTGCAAGGCATTTAAAATTTATTTAGAGTCTTGTTGGAGATATCTTTAATCTATGCAAATCTTTTAAACATTATCTGAATAAGTTGTCAGTATATCTCTATATGTTATAACTTACTTTGTCAATCTTTGTTTTTGCTTTCCTTTCAAAATGGCGTTCCACCCCGCCTCACCTCTTTATGCACAAAGACTGCTGGTTTTTCCAGACAGGACTCCGGTGCTATTCATTGTGATCCAGGCTTGTAGGTAACAAGTGGAGACAAGTATAGGAACAAGCTGCATCACTGAAACACAAAAGAAAATAAGAAGTGGAAAATAACAGAATTCAGAGACTGCCAATTGATGGGCTTAGGTTTCTTCTCCCCACCCTGAAAAATCTGTACTTGATTCCATAAGATGAACTTTTACTTTCATAGATATTAAGGAACAAATACAAACTAAAGTCAATAGACATAGAATGTGAAAATATTCAGGTCAAAAATATTATAAAAGATAGAAATATGTATTGTGTTTGCTTAGTTTAATTGTTAAAATATTTTGAAATAGGGACCAAAACTGGACCTAGATTCTACCAGAGTATAATAAAGCTGCAAACTGTGATAAAATGGACAATAGGGGAAATGGTATTGATATTAACAGGGGAAAAAATGGTAAAAATATATGGTCAATGTTAATGAATATCCACATTATAAAATAGTAAAAATATTATTTAGAAACACTTTTCTAAAAGAATTTAAATAGTCAATAATAATAAAGCATTTCATTGTAATGGAAAATATTCTGGGAAAAAATCTGGAGTCTTTAATCTTATAAAA
>NW_022106084.1:1626320-1627239 GCF_000313985.2 Echinops telfairi
TACATTATTTTTTCAATCCAAAAGACAGCAGAGAAGATTAAAAAAATTGAACAAACTAAGAATGGGTTAAAGAGGATAAAAAATGATAAGATGTTAAATTTTAACCTATATCCACAAAAATTCACTTTCTGATGTGCTCTGTCTGTGGGCACGGCTTTTCTATTCCCTGTTCAATGGGCTGAAGCTATTCAGTGGAAGATTATTTTCCCCAACTCTTAGAAAAGTGTGGTGAAAAATCAGGTGATATACAGCTAAAAGAGGAAATAGCATCTGGGGTCTTAAAATCTTGTTTTAAAGCAACTAATTATGTATGTGAGGTGACAGTTAAATCCACATGGAAGAAGCACATCCACCTGTGAGATCCAAGGAGCATAAATAAGAAAATCCAAGATCAGAGGAGTGAAATGTATTACAGCTTAAATTCTGAGCACATGCTTTGCTGGCACCTTTGGTGTTAACTTTTTGTTGCATATCTTCCTCAGAAAGTATTTACTTGCTCTGCCATGGTGTTTATCTCATAGCACCAGGAACAATACTGCTTAGTAGGGAGAGAACAGGGTCCTTTACACATGCATCTCGGCATCTGGCATTGGCTATAAGAATGACCTCTTGGCCATAAGAGACCAACCTTCATATTAAAGCTGATATTACTTTGTTTCTCTTCCCTGTAGATAAATGTTGGTCTACACTGCCAGTGTGAGTTGCATTTTTATTGTTGACTTGACATCTGCTTGGACAGGGTTCTCTAGAGACACAAAACCAGGACACAATAGTTTTATATATATTTATGTATGTATATATATATAAAACATAAGAAACAAACAGTAAATTAATCTATAAAGCAGTACAAATGGCTCAGTGAAACTCACTCCCGTGAGACAGTTATGAGACACTGGCAGGCCTTCAAGTCTTGAGGGCC
>NW_022106084.1:1628573-1629729 GCF_000313985.2 Echinops telfairi
CTTTAAGAGTCCCCAATAACATGATTTATTAAAATAAAAAAGAATAAAAATATAATAATATCCATTTCCATTCGTAGACATCTAAATGGATATTAGGTTATAATAATTTAAAATATTTATGTGAATACTATTTATGGTATTTACATAATCTGTTGTCAATTTGAGAATTAAGAGTTAAGGGGTGGTGTCTAGCCTGTCAATCAGGTCGCAGCTTGATGACCTCAATTGGAGGCTCACTGACTGTGGGACACATGCTCGCTTCCTGTAAGACATTACTGAAGATGAGCTTGATGTAGCTACACTGATGTAGCCAGAGCCCTGGGAGCTGGAGAAACCATGTGCAGACCCCTGTCAGTGCTGAGATGCTTCTACAGCCACTGGATCCACAAAACTTTCCACCCGCTGGCCTGTGTTCTTCCTGCATTCAGCATTATTGCATGGCTGTGTGAGTCTAAAGAGGAATTTATGGACTAGTATTGGACATATGGGCTAATATTGGGCTTCAGGGACTTGGTATGGACTGGGCTGGGGCGTTTTTCTAATGTACAAAATTACTCTTTGATATAAAACTCTCTCTTACACACATATGAATCTTCTTGGATTTTTTTCTCGTTTACCTAGACTAACTCACTATTTAACACTGATATTTTGAATGGTTTCTTCCCATTTTCTGGAACATGGCCATAGTACCTGTAATTTCAATTAATTAAAATGAATTATGCTACCTTATTAAAAGTTGAAAAGCAAGGAGGCTACTTTGAAGACTAAAACGTGTCTGTCCCTCTCCATGATATTTTAAATCATCTCAAGCTCATGTGAAAATTGAACATTGAATAAGGATGACTGGGGAAGAATCAATGCATTTGAAGTACAGTCAGGTGAAGAGTCCTGACAGTGCCATGGCCGGCCAAAACAATTCACACATGCATCTTGGAAGTATAGCCAGAATGCTCCTCTGAGGCAAGGATGCAAAATTTCAACGTATGTACTTTGGACAGGTTGTCAGCCAAGACCAGTCCATGGAGTATGACATCATGCTTGGTAAAGTAGAGAGGCAGCAAAACAGAGGTAGCCTTAGACAAGATGGATTGACCCTGGCTACCACAAGGGGTTCAAAGGTAAGAACAATTGTGAGGATGGCGTACTGCTATGCAGT
>NW_022106084.1:1630626-1636997 GCF_000313985.2 Echinops telfairi
CCGAAAAGATCCTTCAAGATATCTCATGAGGTTTCTTAGCTTTTTGGTTTTTGCTTTTTCCAGAAATTCCAAAACCCTACCAACTGCCAAAAAAAGCCAATTCTGATTCCTAGCTTCATCACAATTCAATAGAGGCCTCCCCAGGCTGTAAATCTTTGCAGGAGTCAATATTCTCATCTTTTTCCTGAGGAATGACAGCAGGATTTGAACTTGTAATTTAAAAAAAAAAGAGTGCTTGGTAAATTACCAAAAAACTACCATCTTTTCAGTTCGCACCTAATCTCTAACCATGGCACCTGAATAGCTCTAGAAGGCTTTAAAAGGCAGCTAATACTGCTACCTTAGTCCATAGGAAATCTACGGAACCTAAGGCCATATTGCCTACTACAATAAAAAACAATGCTCTCTATAGTATGAGGAACAATAAACAAAAACCTTAGACTCAAAGCATAGTATGCTAAATAAGTTGGACACACATTAAAATTCTTAACTGACACAAGAACAGAGAATTCACGAGAGGAGCAGGAGTTGTATTCATTGTCAATATTTAAGAAGGAGTTGAACAGATTGTCAATAAATAAGACACATCTTGGTTATCGTCTCAGAACACACGCCTGATCCTGTCACAACTTTAGACAAAACTGTTTATTTTCCTTCACGTTGTTTGCAAAAGTTTCAATATCTGGTCAAATCTTGACTGTGAGGTCATTTCTTTCTCGATTTTCCATTTCACTCTTGGCAATTGCGACTCTGTATTTCGTCGCATATTACAGACGCACCCAGTTATGTCCTACATTATGGCACTATTCCAACCACCTCAGTAATCTGCTACCTCCTCTCCTCCCTTCGTGCTTGCAGAACAACTTCTCTGTAAATATTAGTTTAGACATAAGTTTCAAAGATTACTTGGCTGTTCTAAACCAGGCTACTGCCATTTATTTTATGCTTGCCAACTTCCCCTGCCCCACCAAAGAAAGCAAAGCAAAACAAAACAATTCCTTTCCCTCCTGAGGTTATACTGTCCTATGCCCTCTTCTCTGGGGTTTAGCACACTTCTTGATACATAATATTCATGCCAATTAGCAGAGACAAGTTAAGGAAATAGACATCACAATGCAGATGATCATTTCATAAAATTAAACTACTTTAGAAACTGCCTAGGTTTTATAGGATACCTGGTGGCATCCCACATGATTATATATGTATAAGAGCATAGGGTCATACAGCAAGTAGGAATATAACGGCTAATTAGTCCATGCAGCAGTACAGAGGGCTCAGTTCAACTGACTTTGGTGGCATAGTCCTGAAAATCCCTCAGCGCAAGTGGGCTGCCAGGTCCAAGGTAAAGGAAGTGAACCATGGAGACTTCCCTTAGGCAAGGGAGGCAGAGTCTGCCCACAGGCAGCAGACAGCAGGGCTGGTCAGCAATAGTAGCAAGCAGGCCTGATGGGGTCTTGAACTCAGGCACAGCAACAAGATACACCAGCCTCAAGATCAAGCAACTTAAGCACTACGCTGGAGCAGGTCTTGAAGGAGCCTCAAGCTCTAGCAACAGGATCCACAGGTTGTCTGGCCCACAGCTCGTGCAGCCCACAGATTGAGGCAGAGAACTAGCTAAAGTAGCAGCACACTGGTCGGATCATCAGGGAGCAAGAGAGAGATGGGATGCCGGTTGTCTTTATTTATTTCAGCCCTCTTTCAATCAAGCTGAGACCTGATTATACTCTTCCCACGTGTTCTGTTGGCCTAGTTGGCACCATAAACCTAGCTATCACACAGACCCACATGTAACCATTATGTCATCAGAATTCCTTCCCCTGGTGATACAGTGAACTACAAAATGAGCTGTTAAGCACAAAAACAGCAGTTTGAATGCACCAGCCACAGTGTGAGATAGTGTTAAAATGTTAAAGTCTCAACAACTCAAAGAGGCAGTTCTACTCTGTCCTGGAGGGTTGCTATGAGTTGGAATCCCTTGGATCGCAGTGACTTTGGTCTTTGAAGTTCGGTTAATAGTGGTTTTTAGGTGACATTGAGTTGTTCCGACTCACAGCGACCCTTGCCCAACAGAAAGAAGCACCGTCCTGTCCTGTGCCAACCTCACAATAGTTGTTAGGCTTCAGCCCAAACCATAGACATAATGTTATATCATCCACTTTAGTGAGTGCGAAGCACATAGAGTTATAAGGACACTTTGATAGAGTTTTCTAAGCACAAAGGATCATCAGCCCTTTCACTACCATCGAGTTGATTCCAAGTCAGAGTGAATCTGCCCCTGTGGGATTCCAAGACTACTTCTTTACAGGAGTAGAGAGAGCCTCATGCAGTTGCTGATGGTTTCAAACTGTTGACCCGGTAATTAGCAACCCGATGCACAACTACTGCACCATCAGGGCTCCATATATGTATATACATAAATTATCCATCACTGTTTTAACCTCATACATGAAACCCATTTGGCCTGATACTACAGACATGTTTACATATCTATACGCCTGCTTTCAATAAGAAAGGTTTGCATTACTCTTATTTTCAAAAAGACTTGTAGGTTATACCAATTTACAGAATACATCATTATTAATCCTAAATGTTATAGGTGAACATATATCCATATTAATAAAAGCTGTTTTGAAGAAATGAAAACAAATTTCACTTGGAAGGAAATGTCAAACATTGAAACATCAATGCAAACTTTTCTTCAGGGGTTAGCAATTCACAATGTGCCTTATTAAAAAGTACATCTGTTAGAACCTAGAGAATAAGGAGTGAGATACTGAATCTCGTTTGAGAAAAACCATCAAATGAAAATAAATAGAAAATAAATGATAAATTACTGTGGGGCTAATAAATCAATTGTGATTTTAAATGTCAAGCAAAAACATTATGCAGACCCATGAATATTTCTATTAAATAAGTTTTAAGATCAGCAGAGTTCCATTTGCTCTTTATTCCTCAATCCATAAGATACCGATCTGCCAGTCCCTCACCTTTTCAGAGGTTGCTATTCAGGTTTCCCTGGTTCTGGCCCACTGTGTTGTTGTTGTTGTTTATTACGCTATCACAAGTAGTCTCTGGAACATTAAGTGCTTTGTATTTTTCTCTTTTCTGTTAAAATTATGTAATTATCGATACCCTCATATATTTGCTTGCAGCTTTAATATCCTATGATTCTATGATCTGGTTTTTATTTGCATCACCTCAAAAAATGAATGCACAAACACAAATTAGTAATAAGAAAAATGGCGAAATATTTTCCTCCTCGCTTCTATCTTTTTTCAATTTTATCTGGCTACATGAAAACTTTTATTTTAAAGCATTCATGGTTGCTTCTAGTATGGAAAAGCTATGCATGGATTTCACAGTGTTTGTGCTCCAAAATAAACTAATACGAATTTGTATTGGTATGCCTGACAAAGATACTATTTGAGGCACTGAAAAGGATAAGTCCCTGGAAGAACAAAAGATCTTGCCAATGATGTGATCTAAGATGATGTAACAAAAAACATGGGAGCCCCTGGGAGCAGCCAAGAAGTTGTGAGAACTTTAGGCTGGAGGATAAACACTTACCCGGGTCATACCTCTAATGATGTTTCTTAGGATATGAGGTGTATTTCATATAGACACTGTGGAGGGTCTTGATTATTGCTACTCTTGCTCCTGCACCTGACTCATAGACCTCTGGCCTTGTGGAATCGAGCCAATGGCCACCATACTGCCTGCAGTCCGTGGAAGCCATAACAGCCTTTCCGTTAACCTGCTCGCCTGACATATGAAAGTAATATAAGGATTCAATTCCCTTGAGAATGACAAAATCTATCATCTTAATAAAGTATGAATATTTTAAAATCCATGGAAGAGATTTTTGTCGTGGAACAAACTAGAGATACTTGCACCTATAACTTGCACCAATTCAGATTGGGTCAAGGTTTCCATGTTCTCATGCCAATGTAACTTTCAGCTGTTTCTATCATCCCATCCTACACTCATAATTTTAAGTAACTACAGTTGGAATTTAGAATAGGTGATAAACATACTTTAATCTTCTCTCATCCCCAGGCCCTATTACTTAACCTATCCAAACAGTTGTTTCCCTACTTAACTCTGACCACCAAGAGAATCACATTTCAAGCTGTTGTAAGAGTGGACAACAGAAAAGTGGGTAAAGGCTGATGTTGGACTGTGTAAGATATGACAAAATAATAATAATTTATAAATTATCAAGGGTTCATGAGGGAGGCGGGAGCAGAGAGGGAGGGGGAAATGAGGAACTGATATTAATGGCTCAAGTAGAAAGCAAATGTTTTGAGAATGATGATGGCAACACATGTATAAATGTGCTTGACACAATGGCTGTATGTATGGATTGTGATAAGAGTTGTATGAGCCCCCAATAAAATGATTTAAAAAATGAAAAACAAAAAAGTAAAAAACAAAACAAAAAAAGAAAGGGGGAACTGATTACAAGGATCTACATATAACCCCCTCCCTGGGGGACGGACAACAAAAAAGTGGGTGAAGAAAGAAGTCAGACAGTGTAAGACATGACAAAATAATAACAATTTGATAAATTATCAAGGGTTCATGAGGGAGGGGGTCAGAGAGGGAGGGGAAAAATGAGGAGTTGATACCAAGGGCTCAATTAGAAAGCAAATGTTTTAAAAATGATGATGGCAACACATGTACAAATGTGCTCGACGCACTGGATGGATGTATGGATTGGATAATAGTTGCATGAGAGCCCAATAAAATGATTTATTTTAATGTAAGAGCTGATTATAGTTACCACAATAATTAAAACTGGCATGAGCATGGGCTATACTGAACCAATTAAATCTACTTTTACACTTTCTTTAATCTTTATGATTGAATTGCCATCAAGCTAATTTCAATTTATAGAAACCCCACTTAAAGGTTTAGGAGGATGTAAATCTTTATAGTTGTGATAATAAGGTTTATTGTGCCAACTAGGCTCATAGAAACATGTGGGCGGAGGTTAATCAGGTCACAGCTTGATTGGAGGGCAATGAGATAAATGGCTTTCCTAAGCCCCACCCCCTCTCTCTTCCTCCCTGGTGGTAGGACCAGCATGCTGCCACTTTAGGTAGTTATTTGCCTCAACCGCATGCTGCACCACCTGTGGGTGAAGCCAACCTGTGGATCATGTTGCTAGAGATCGAGGCTCCTTAGAGACCTGCTTTGTCACACTGCTGGCTCGTGAATCACTTGGGTTCGAGAGCCCATCAGGACCTGCTTCTCTAAGCTACTGTATGACTACTGACTGTGTCTGACCCATCCTGCTGTCTGCTGCCTTTGGGAGGACTCCACTCTCTGCTTCCTTGACCTTAGATCAGCAGGCCCAGCTAGTTGCAGGACTTCCAGTATATTAACTGTTCCATGAAAGTGAGTTGAACTAAACCATCTGTCCTGCTGTGTGGACTAATTAGCTGTTATAGTTCTTCTTGCTGTACAAATCTATCTATCTATCTCCGTCTGTCTATCTAATCATAATAGTTCTGGTTTTATTTCTCTAAAGAACCTGCATAACACAATAGTAGATAATGACCAAGGCTCCTTGATATAATTATAAGGTAAGTGAAAGGTAAAATGTATTTAAATTCTGCCATAACTGGCTTTGGTTATAATAATTTAAAAGAAAATTAAATAAAATTGGGACATGATAATTAATAAAATAATTTTTAATGAACCCAGCATAGATACAATATAATTTTTAATTAGATAACTGACAATATTAACACTTTGCACAAAGAGAATTAAAATCCAAGAAAGCATGTTGACTTATGTAAAAGCTAAACAAAGAGTCTAGATGATCTTTGGAATATTCCTAATGTATTTTAAAATTTCAATATCCTCTGTTGTTGAACTTTTTACTAAAATTGACTACATTAAATATAGATGAAAAATAAAATGTTTGTGATTCACCTTGTATGAATAAATATATAAATTAAAGGCTATCAATACAGAAGACCATAAGGTGTTTGATTATCTGGTTAGAGCTAAAAAATTAAAATTAAAATATGATTACAAAATGTCGCTACGGAGAGAAGCAAGAAAATTACTTTCAGCTATGTTTTCTCCAGGTATGTATGAGTTTCTTCTAGTGTATTCTGGAGACAAGACTCATAATTGTACCTCGGGACACAAAGCCTTATTCAGTATATTATACTTCTAGTTCAAAGCAGGCAAGAAACCAGCAAAGCAAAGTTATTTGATGTTGCTTTGTGTTAGAACCCAGGGAAAATAACTACTTTGATCAATTTGCTGCCTTGAAAATGTCCTCTAGTGCAATTGCTCAAGAGGAGCCTTTGATAATGATTGCATAGTATATGTGCTTATCCTCAAATGAATTTTGT
>NW_022106084.1:1637097-1639709 GCF_000313985.2 Echinops telfairi
AGGACTTCCAGTATATTAACTGTTCCATGAAAGTGAGTTGAACTAAACCATCTGTCCTGCTGTGTGGACTAATTAGCTGTTATAGTTCTTCTTGCTGTACAAATCTATCTATCTATCTCCGTCTGTCTATCTAATCATAATAGTTCTGGTTTTATTTCTCTAAAGAACCTGCATAACACAATAGTAGATAATGACCAAGGCTCCTTGATATAATTATAAGGTAAGTGAAAGGTAAAATGTATTTAAATTCTGCCATAACTGGCTTTGGTTATAATAATTTAAAAGAAAATTAAATAAAATTGGGACATGATAATAAAATAATTTTTAATGAACCCAGCATAGATACAATATAATTTTTAATTAGATAACTGACAATATTAACACTTTGCACAAAGAGAATTAAAATCCAAGAAAGCATGTTGACTTATGTAAAAGCTAAACAAAGAGTCTAGATGATCTTTGGAATATTCCTAATGTATTTTAAAATTTCAATATCCTCTGTTGTTGAACTTTTTACTAAAATTGACTACATTAAATATAGATGAAAAATAAAATGTTTGTGATTCACCTTGTATGAATAAATATATAAATTAAAGGCTATCAATACAGAAGACCATAAGGTGTTTGATTATCTGGTTAGAGCTAAAAAATTAAAATTAAAATATGATTACAAAATGTCGCTACGGAGAGAAGCAAGAAAATTACTTTCAGCTATGTTTTCTCCAGGTATGTATGAGTTTCTTCTAGTGTATTCTGGAGACAAGACTCATAATTGTACCTCGGGACACAAAGCCTTATTCAGTATATTATACTTCTAGTTCAAAGCAGGCAAGAAACCAGCAAAGCAAAGTTATTTGATGTTGCTTTGTGTTAGAACCCAGGGAAAATAACTACTTTGATCAATTTGCTGCCTTGAAAATGTCCTCTAGTGCAATTGCTCAAGAGGAGCCTTTGATAATGATTGCATAGTATATGTGCTTATCCTCAAATGAATTTTGTACATAGATCTTATTAAAGGAAAGCAGGGCAAATTCTCCAATATGCATGTACTTCATTACTTTCTATATTGATTAAATAAAATCTCTTCCCTTTTTAGTCCCATGACACCCAATTAGATATAATTTATTAATTCTGACTACAGAAAAGATATGATATGTGAAAGTATTTAAAAATCTAAAATATGGTTCAAACATGCTGAAATAATAGTAATGGTGCTTAAAATACCTTTAGTAAGAACTGTTTTAGAAGAAAATGTTTATATCAAATCAAAGGTGAAGTAATTACCTAAATGCTTCTTTAGCAATGTAATGCAGGACAAGCTTTATAGCCACTTTGAAGCCATTTGAAAGTTCAGAAGAAAATATTCAAAGGGTAGGAAACCTAATTTACATCTGGGAAGTATAAAAATTTAGTATGCATTGAAGGTCCGTTTAGTATGTGTCCATTTCGTGCAGACAAATAATTCTCAAAATCCTCAAGTAACTTGAGAAGTAAATATTATTATTCCATGTTTGCAAGTGAGATATATATTTTTGAAGAGAGTTAAGACATTAGTAACAAAATGGTTGACTGGTTTTAAACACAATATGTTTGACACTAAAGATAGAAGCCTTGTTTATTAATCTCCTACTCGCCCAAACTCCAAGATTTTGAAAATGTGATGTATAGAACAGCACTAGATATATTCATCCTATGTAAACTATGGGATTTGTGCTAATAACTTATCTACTCATCTACTTAATTCTGGTGACTGTTGACAATGATTAGTCTAAAAATAGGGGATTATATTTTTGGCAATTTTCTCATAAAAACATTAAACAATGTGATTAATTAAAATTATTTCCCATAATCTGCTGAATGTATGTACACATTTCTGTTTGATAAAAAAATTCCAATTTAAAACTTTTTTGTGTGTTATTCGACATACAAATAAGTACACAACTTTGAAAAATAGAGGTCCCAATGCTTGGTAAACAAGTGGCCATCTAGCCCAGAAGCAACAAATTATGGAAGAAGCACACCAGCATGTGTAATCACGAGGGGTCGAAGGGACCAAGTATCAATACCAAAGAACAAAAAATCATACCATCATGAATGAAGGGGAGTGTGGGATGGGGACCCAATGCCCATCTGTAGACAACTGGACATCCCTTGCAGAATGGTAGTGGGGAGGAGATGAGTCACTCAGGGTGCAGTGTAGCACTGATGAAACACACAACTTTCCTCTAGTTCTTAAATGCTTCCTCCTCCCCCACTATCATGATCCCAATTCTACCTTACAAACCTAGTTAGATCAGAGGATGTACAGTGGTGCAGATAGGAACTGGAAACACAGGGAATCCAGGAGAGATGAACCCCTCAGGACCAGTGGTGGGAGTGGTGATACTGGGAGGGAGAAGGCCCGGAGGGAACAGGGGTAGAAAGGGAGAACAGATTACAAGGATCTATATATTACCTCCTCCGTGAGGATGGACAACCAAAAAGTGTGTGAAGGGAGACGCCGGGCAGTGTAAGATATGATAAAATAATAATTTATAAATTATCATGGGTTCATTGGGGATGGGGGAGCGGGGAGGGAGGGGGAAAAAAAAAAAGAAAAATGAGAAGCTGAT
>NW_022106084.1:1640350-1654385 GCF_000313985.2 Echinops telfairi
TTTTTAGAATATTCTGTTGACTAATAAGCACTGATATTTATATTGTGTGAGGCTTTTATAGAAAATTGGTGAATCAATTTTTAGTTCTAATAACTTTTTCCTTAAGATAGATAAAAGCAACAACAATTGCAAATGAAGTACATAATTATCAGTGAATGTTATAGTACAAAAATATTTATTGACTCAATTGTCTTTATATAAAGTCTTAAAGAGCCTGAGTGGCCCCCTAACTAGGTCAGAAATGTGAAAAGCTACACAGAAAAAACCACAACTTGTCTGAGGGTTGTAATGTGGTGGCGTGTGTGTTGCTGTGATGCTAGAAGCTATGCCACTGGTGCTTCAAATGCCAGCAGAGTCAGCCAAAATGAACAGGTTTCAGCAGCACTTCCAGAATAAGAGCAGATCATGAAGAAGGAGTAGCTGTCCACTTAGCAGAAGTACTCTGTCACTGAAAACATTATAGATAGTATCAAAATATTGTCAAATACTGAGGGCCTCAAAGAATAAAAACAGAACATTGCCAGATATAGTGTATAAAGATGAGCCCCTGGTCAGAAGAAGCAGAAAATATGACTGAGGAAGAGCTGCCATCTCAAAGTAGACTAGTAGTAACGACACGCATGGGGTAAAGGTTGCATGAGCAAAGCCTTCGGGACCCTCATTTGCTGAAACGGAGACATTCAAACTCAGCGGAAACAGCTGAAAACTAATATTTTTTTAACTACTAATAATTGCAACTTGGATGCAGGAAGTATACATCTCATAAGTCTAAACATATGATATTTGTGTTGCCACTGAGTTAGTGCCAACTCACAATGACCTTATGTATAGCACTGCCCAATCTTGTGTCATTTTCATGGTCATTGATATGTTAGAGTCTGTTGTGTCAGCCAATATCATTGAAGATCCCCATCATTATGGGTGATCCTTTACCTTAAAAACACGATGTCCACCAAGTTGCTTGTTTCTGATGACATGTCAAAATGAGCAAGTTCAAGTGCCACCAGTCTCTATTCTTCCTTTCTTTCTTTTAAAATCAATAACACAATGTTTTTTTAGTGTAGGTTTGAGGCCTCAAGAATATAATTGTCAGAATTCAGAAATTAATTCATTGAATGGAAATTGAACATTTCTGAGCATTTCTGTTACCAGACAGAACTTGTAGAATATACTAAGATACAAATACAATTAAAACAATAAAACTCCACCATCAAGGAGTCTAAATTATAGTCAAGGAGAGAGGCTACCCACTCAGTTATAATTTTAAAGATAAGAAAGTCAAATTGGCTTCAAATTTCAAGTATTGCTATTAGCAATATCTGAAAGTTCTTTTACACTGGAGTTATTTATGTCTTGTCATACAGTTTACCATGGTGTTTTGTTCATAGTATGTACCTCCTAACTACTATATGTTTTATTAACCATTTTTATTGGGAGCACTTACAGATATGTAACAAACCATAATTCAATTAGATCAAGCATAATTGTACAATTGAAGCCACCACCTGTAAGATAATTGGACAGTCCCTCACAGAAGGGCCACACAGATGGGTGCAAGATAGCACTGATGAAATATATAACTATCCTTTAGTTCTTTAATATCTCCTTCCTTTGCCATTATGGTTTCTGTTTTAACCCCATTAATTTTGTTAGACCTGCATAGGTTCATTTGTATAATTAAGATCATTCGATGCATGAAAGCTAAGATAGATTACCCTTCAGAAATAGTAAAGAGCGTAATGATTCCCTGAGGGTAGAGGAAGAGGGGAAGGGCAATGAAGGAAGGGAGAACTGCTAACAATGATGACTGTATAACTCCATGCAAGAAGAATAAATAACAGAATTGTGGGTACACAGATACATTGGATGATGTACTATAGGGCTTTATAATAAATAAAAATGTAATGTAATGCTATAGTATAACATACTATAATAACATAATAAAATACAAAGGGATCCTGGGGAGTAGGGTTGAGGAGGGAGGGGGATAAAGGAGCCGATATCAAGGAGTTCAATAAGAAAGAATATGTTTTGAAACCAGACTATATTCTAACAAATATTCTGGTTGTTTTTCTTAGTTTTCTTGTTTTGCTCTTATTCTTCTGTCCATCTATAGGATATGTAAAAAGCATCACTAACAGACATCTTTTGTGACCACCACCACCTATCTATCAGGATTTTTTTAGTGTGGTTACTTGTACATGACTGAAATCTATGTTCCTAACATTTCACATAGTAGCAGGTTCATCCTTTGTGTACATATTTCCATACAGCTTCCAGACTTGGACAAGGAAGAAAAATCTGGCAATTTATTTCCAGGAATTTGCCAATAAAACTTATTTATATCAACAAAATATCATGGTATTGATAAAACCAATTGCTGTCAGGGGTCACTGAATAGGTTTCAGTTCATAGTCACCCTACCTGTAATAAACCACTGCTCAGTTTTGTTCCATCTCCACATTCACTTCTGTGGTTGAGTCCATGATTGCAACCACTGCTTCAAAGCAACACATTGAGGGCCTTCCTCTTTTTCACTGGGCATCTACGTTGCCAAGGATGGTTTCCTTGTCCATGACTGATCCCTCCTGATTGCATTTCCAAAATGCTTGGGATGCAGTCTGGACATCCTTGCCTCTGAAAAGCATTGTAGCTGTACTTCTTCAATGTAGATTAGTTCGTTCTTTGGAAATCCCTTGTATGTGCAATATTCTTCGTCAACACAATCATTTTCAAACACCTCCATTCTTCTTAAGTCTTCCATTTTCGTTGTCCAATTTTCTCAAGCATATGAGGAGATTGAAAGGCCATGGCTTGAATCAGGCAAATGAGCTGTTGTAGGACAGTGAGTTATGTGGTAGGCTGCTACCCAAAGGTCAGCACTTCAAACCCTTTAGATGAAAGATTCTTTTCCTTTAAAGATTTACAGCCTAGGAAACTCAATGGGGAAGTTCGACTCTGTATTAGGATCACCAGTTCAGTACTAATCAGAATCAGCTCTAGGATATTTAAATGAGTCAAGCATACTGAGATCTGTGCTTTTCAATACTGTGAAATGGGCTTTTGCCCCAGATCTGCCCAATACAATACAGGCAAGTAGAGTGTGGTGACATTTCATCATTTATCAAAACAAAAGTGGTATTGTTACATTGTCCAAGCAGGAAAAAGACAGGGGGCTATGTGTCTGAGAGGCTGAGCATAAGCTAGGGCCGTGACTGCTGGTATGATTTGGGCCTTGAACTGCACATTTCTAAAATTTACAAAATGTAAGCATTTGGTGACTCTTCTCCTATACAACGTGCTGCAAATAACCAACATGCTACATTGAACTTTCTATCATGTAAAAATTCATATTTATCTCCTAAAATGTATGTATCATATTCCCTCCTATTGAACAAAGTATAGCTACCTCTACACCACACACACACACACACACACACACACACACACAAGCCAACCAGAACCATCAACTGTTTCTGTCATGTCAACCTTGATCCATGGTGATCCTGAGTATTTCAGGATAGAAGAGTGTGCTCTAAAGACCTTCAATATCTGAATTTTCAAAAGGCGATTACTAGATAATTCTAAACTGCACAGGGGGGACTCTAAAATCCAACACCAGGTTACCAGGTAAGTGTGTAACCACTGAACAACTCAGGGACTCCTAACTTCCTAACTACCAGAACTTACTGTAAAATCAAACTGCATTTATTCTTAATATCTGATCCTGCATTATTTCAGGTTTTATGAAATTTTAAATTTCATAATATTTTTAAATATATAGTCCCTTATGACCCACTTTATATTATCATCCATTAATATTTTTAAATATTAACATTTTTAAGCGATATTAGCATGATCAGCATATATAAATATATTAAGTAGTTTATGTAAATTACCGTGAGGTGAAATAGATATAGATCTGTCACAGGAGACGTCTGTTTTGTTTAATAATTTGAAATGTATTCATGTACTAACGCTATAGTATATCTTAAAACATGAAGTTAAAAATAAAGCATTATTTGTGGTTTTAAAGTAGTGTATTTCTTCATACCAGTTTATTTTTCTGCGTACTTATTTTTTCATCCTCATCATATAAGAAAAATTCCTATCTTACTAGCTCCTGAATCAAAAGTAAGACTCAATCAACCATGCGATGAACAAGGCCTTCAGGTAAACAGGAAACACTCAGTTTTATCATAACACACCATCCCTTCATACTCATTGATATTGTACATTCACTCTCCTTTAAGTGGTTATGCATTGAGTTGCTAATCACAAGGTCAATAGTTCTAAACTACCATCCTGATCCCTGTGAGAAGGATTAAGCTTTCTGGTCTCATGAAGGGTTACAGTCTTGGAAACTCAGAGGGGCAGTTCTACTCTGTCCTATTGCGTTGCTATGGGTCAGAATTGACTTAATTGGCAGTGAGTTTGATTTCAATGCTATTCTCCTTTACAGGGAAATGATGGCTTAAATTTTGCTTCTTGATGTCTGTTTTATAATGTTCTCATTTAGATATTTTAAAGAGTAAGGAAAAAGTTAATAAAATGATGCTTCATAAATCTACAACTGAGAAGGTTTTCAAATGTGAATGTAATATTTATTCATCTATATTGGCCAAGAACATTGTCCTCATACAGATAATTTATAATTTTAAAAACTATTTTATTCCTGATACTTTAAAATATTTTAGATATTTTCAAACCTTAATGGAAACATTTTTAAGTTACAGAATTGTGAATTTGATACATTAGTTGCAATGTTAAATAGTATAACCACTGGAAGTACATAATTTCCCCAATACAGTTGATATACGAATACATTTTTTAAGTCATTATATATGTTGAGTATTTAAAATTAAAAACAGGGCTCTCTTACTCAGAATTTTAATGGGAGTAACATACCCTTCATTAACAATAGATTCCACTTTAAATGACTAAAATATTAGTTTGTGTGGATATTTTTGATATTTTAAAATTTTATTATTTTCATCTAAAATTATCCTTTAAATTAATATTTGAAATAATTTTAAAGTTAAATTTTACAAGTTTACTAATGTCAATAAAGTAACATAGTATGCCCATCATACATAGTGTTGGTTTTAGCATATTTGTTCTTTATATGAAGATTTTAACAATTCTTTTTTTTAAATCATTTCATTGGGAGATCTTACAGATATAGTAAACAATTCATAATTCAATTAGATTTGCTGCCACATCAGTTTCAAAACACTTGCATTCTTGAACTCTTTGCTATGAGCTCCCCATTAACCCCTCCCTCCCTCACCCTGCCCCTCGTTATTATGTTATATATGTTATAAATGATCATTATTATTGTTATTATCCATGTCTTACACCATCCAATATGTCCATTCACCTATAATTATCTATAATTATTTTATTTGTTCCCCTCGAGTGAGATTATACAGTCATCATTGCTATCAGCTCCCCCTACCCCTTACCCACCCACCCCTCTCTTCAGGTACCTCCAGGGAATTACTCCCCTTGTTGTTTCTGAAGGATTATCAATCCTGGATTTCATGCATTAAGTAGCCTTGGTTATACACCTGAGCATACTCATGTCTAACTAGTTTAATGAGGTAAGGCAAGAGCCTTAACAGTGAGAGGAGGAAGTATTAAAGAACGAGAGGATAGTTGTGTATTTGATCAGTGCTCTACCACATCCTGGATGACACACCCTTCTGTTTGGCAGCTTCTGGGAGGACTGACCAGGTATCTATTGGGCCTCCACTCTGTCCGTGATCCTTCATGTCTATTTCATTGCTCTTTCTTATTTTTTTTATTTTACAGACCTATTCCATTGATACCTTGTGATCACACAGGCTGGTGTGCTTCTTCCAGGTGGGCTTTGCTGCTTGTGTGCTAGACGGCCACTTCTTTGACTTCAAACCTTTAAGACCCCAGGTGTTATATCTTTTAATAGGAGGGCACCATCCCTTTCTTTACCACATTTTCTTATGCACCCATTTTGTCTTCAGCAATTGTGTTGAGAAGGTATCATACGGTGACAAATTTTTAGAACAAGCTTTTCTAGTACTGAAGCAAGATTTGAGTAGAGGCCAAAGTCCATCTGCTTCCTTGTTGTACTTGCATATAAGTATATATACATGGAAAAATACATCTATTTCTTTCCTCCGGCCCCACCATCACGATCACCTGTCGTTCAACTCTCCGCAGTTCCTCTCGGATACATTTCAATTGATAGAACATGGCCAGGAACTCAACACCCTCCTCACCATTTGTTTTAGTGCCCCACTCCCTGTCACTGTTGCTCACCGCTCCTTTCCTCCAATGACCTCCTTTTCCAAACTCCACCACCACCCTGGGTGCCATTGCTCTCTCTGTGGGCTTGTTTATCCTGCCTGTCTTAAATAGATAGACACCCAAAAGAAATAAAATAAATAAACAAGGTAAAAATGAATATGTAAAGGGAAAAAGAAAAGAAGAACCAAGTGAATCGTTCCGTGTCTAGTCGTTATCCTGTCACAGAGCAGAGTACCTCTCTGCGAAATAGAGAAAGGACTTCTTATAATCAATCAGTCCTGTCCCCATTTCCCTCCAGTTTCAACGTCCCAGCACCTGCTTCCCCAAGAGCAACAATCCTTAAAGCATAAATATGATAACCTAAGTTTCAAATGAGAATTATCACTGTTATAGCACATTACTAAAAGAAGATAAGTAAAAAAATGCAGAGCAAAACAAAATATAACTTTTATTAATTTTAACTTGGTTTATATCTAGCATTGAAATTAAGAGTAACAGACACTTAATTGTAATTATATTTACTTGTATATAAATATGTAGATGGCCATAGAATATAAATATTTGGATGAGGGTTGAAAAGTTATTACAGTTAGAGGAGGGGAAAACTTGACAAGAAGCACAGCAGTCAAAATCTTAGGACTGGAAAGTACCTACAATAATCAAGTAGGACACATATATAACGAAATCAAATCTGAGACGTACACATGTCTGCAGCAGTCAGTAGAGACAGTAAAGTCAATACATTTTCCTGAGATTAAGTAGGAAGATGCTATCATGTGACGTATGTTTTGTGTCACTTTGGCTAAGCCAGGATTATCAGTAGTGTGGTGATTGAGGCCTCTTCCATGCTTGACCTAATATAATGCCACAAATTCCATAACGGTATCTGCTGTGAGCAGCTGAAGAGTTGTCAGAAGTTAAGGGTGGCATGCAATCCTTACTTGGGTCATAGCCTAAAGACATTTCCTGAGGGGCGTGACTTACTTTGTATAAAAATTGATGCTGTGGAGACCTTTTTTCACAACATTTTGTCTACATCTTGTTCTTTGAACTTGAAACAATGCCCTGATATATAGCCTGCCAACCCGAGGAACCTTGAACTACCTACCTTGGATTTACGCCCTTTGCAATACAAGCTGTGGTCTTTCTGCAACATCTTCCTGCCTTCTAGTTTGTCTTCCGGCTTCCTGGCTCATCACTTCCCGCAGTTATTCCAGTCAAAAAACACCTCCTTCTTCATGTTTCACTCACAGACTGTGCTACACTGGACTTACCAGCTTCTCCAACTGTGTGAGCTCCTTTCTTAATAAATTTTATATATATATATATATATTCACTAATTTTGCTCCTCTAGAGAACACAACCTAATAATACACATGCTCAAACAACTATTATTGGCCATGCTTATTTAATGTGGCAAGTTATTCTGATTCCTCAAAATAATAAGTTGGAATCAGGCATAATATTCAAACTGCTGCAGAGGGGTGAAATTGAAAAATTAAGGCTGCTCCTTGGAGGACTAAGGAGAGCCTGACCTAATCCATGGTACTTACAATTGCCTCATATGCATGTGGAAGTTTTACATTGAATACGGATCCATAGATTTGATTCTACATTTATGTTAAAATGATTTTTCCACATATAAATTGTTAACTTTGAAATAGATTCCCTTTTCTCTTATATATTCATTTTCTAAAGTTTACTCCAATCTACCTATATCTATATCCTACTCAACAATTTTGTACCCTTGATCATTGTTTTAAATTTTATTTAACAAATATTTACAAAATTATTTATATATCAGATGACTGATTGTATCAATGCTCAAAAACTTGAGGAGAGTCTGACATAGCTGATGGTCCTTTTCAAAATACTGTTTTTAAATCTAGAAAAGGAAAAAAATGTTCAAAAGAAGCAGTCTAATTCTCTTTATGTAGATTTTTAATCCTTCTAGATGTCCCTATTTTTCCATATTTATAATCTGCTTCTTCAAAACATGCTCAGTAACTTTCAATTGAGTAACAGTGTGGACTTGGCCTTGCTGCTCGAATGAATGCATCAGAAATGCTACCAGTTTTCTCCTCAAATTATTTCCCAGAAATCATTTCAACGGCTCTTAATATATTTTATAAAAACATATTTTTATAGCTGCATTGTGTTAGAAATGAACCAGTTTTATGTAAATGAACATTCTGTATTCTGCAGATAAAGCATGCTAATTTTAACAATTTCAGACATCTGTGGCAGAATTTCTAAACTACCCAACTGGATTAAACTGAAAAATAAGAAAAAGTAATACATGGTTAGGCCCCTTTAATTCTTAAGTTTACATTAAACTACTACTTCAAAGGGCAAGGGTAATTTCACACTGCTAAAGATTTAAATAACTATTATTTAAACTTAAACAAAATATGCTAGTACTGAAGCACAATTATAATTATTGTTTTTCTTTGCTTTAAAGACTTCTATTTTAAAATATGTTGTTAAGTAATATAACTTTTGCCTCCTAAGTAACTAGCATGCAAATGATTCTCTGAATATTATTATCTTATAACTTGTTATTTCTAATATTTTTATGTTGAAAATGTTCACATTTAAGAGTATGTTTTCAATATTATGCATATAATCTTGCCCTTAGAAATGGATTTCTTTTGCACAATATCTATTTATATAAAATTTACATTTTGAGTAATTATAGCGTATGCTTCAATAAATAATAATAAAATATTTCCATGAGTATAACACCAAATATGCTACGGGAATTTTTCTAAATACTTTTTTTCATATATGAACTCATTTCACTCTCATAACAATTTTATTAAGTTATTGTTAGCTACAATAAGTTTGGCTTCCAGGGTCATGGCAACACGTCACAAAGGAAGAAAACATTGCCAGGCCTTGTGTTAACTTTTTGATCAGTTACAGAACAGAATGTTATGATTCAGTGAGTTTCACTAGCTGATTTTCAGAATTAGATCTTCAGGTCTTCCATCTTAATTTAGTCTAAAAGGCCCACTTAAAACTGTTCATCATCATAGAAAAATGTACATGAGGTTTATTGATTGAGACCTGAATCAGGTCTACATAATGAAAGGTGAGGATTCTACCTCCAAGTCGTATAGGATATGGGTCTTACCCTGCACAGCCTTGTTTTACAGAATAGAAAACCGAAGAATAATAAACTCATGTAACTTCACAAAGGTCATGTTCAATAACAAACAATATGCCTTCAGATTTTTACAACATAGATGTTTCAGTAGTCCTACTACTGAACATAGATTCTAGTAAGAAATTCCATATTTCTAAATAGTGTGTTCTGTCAAGTATTTGAATTCTAAAAGTATAAACACTTCAAGAGATATTAAATTTTTTACATGTAACATTTAAGTATCATTAAGCTTGTGCCTTAGAAGAATTATTTCCATTTAAAGACAGCACTCAAATATTATAACAAAAGTCAGTGCCAAAGAAGATTTAAAATATTTGCCTTACTTATCACAAATGATGATTTATGTCACTTGATGTACTGCAGGTTATAAAAAAAATGTGAGATCAATCTGCAGAAGATCTCTTTCCCATTAAATGAAAAGCTCTTTCATCTTCCTTAAGTGTCATCTATCTATATTTTAAAGTTTTTAAGTTAATGACTAATTTTCATTTTGCATGTCCCTACACACATAGTTACCTAGATAATAGTGAAATTATAGGCTTTCTAGCTAGTAATGAGAAGGTGAGCAGTGGAGAAATGCTACATTCTTGCCTGTAAGGTTACCTTGAAGTAAGTATGGAATTGGCAGGGAAATATATATTAATTTGAATACAATCTGTGGATAGAACGTTATAGCTTGTCCTCTTGGTCAGCATTAATTTGAATTTACAATCCTAGGACTTTGAAAATCCCCTAAAAATTTGAATATCATAAGTGTCCACAAAAACAAATTGTGATATGGAAATTGGCATATGCTACAAATAATGATTTTTCTCTTTTTGAGATCTCATTATTAAATATTTGCATACTTAGTTCACCAGAGAACTATGATCTGATGCGTGCCAAGTCTTTCCAGTCACCCATCACTAAAGACACACCTGTAGTTTTCGAGGTGTGTAATTCTCAGACTGATTATAGACACTATTGGAAATCAGAGTGTCTCAGTATAAGGATGTGAGAAAAAGGTGAGTGTGGGATATGGATTTATGTTAGATTATATGGGTTTAGGGAAGAAATGTTTTGATTTGTGTTGAATGTTGAAACAATCCAATCTAAAATGATTAGATAATAAAAATAAATCATATCTAACAGGAGGGAAGGCATGATTAAACCCAATTCTAAATTTGAAAGAGTCACATTAAGTATAGACATGTCTGAGAGGCAGGGGAGCTGGAGGGGAAAAAAGGGAGGGGAAAGAAGAAATATTGTGGGGAACAGGCCGTTAATCCGCCATGGGGAGGCTGGTGTTTATGTCTCCATGGGAAAGGGAGAGAGGGACCAGACCTCCACCTAGTGCACCAAGCCTTGAGGGCTACCTATCGGCATGAAGCAGTGAAGTAACAGAAAGGTCCCAGCTATCCTAGCTATGTCCCAATCCCCCTCCCCAGAATAATGCACTGCAGAGGGCAGCACTGAAGATGCAGCCTGGGGAGAGTAGTAGGTCTGCCCAGGCTGCACTAAGAGGGAAAGCGAGACAAAGAAAAGAGTGTGGACAATAGCCTGGCCTACCAAGTTTCGAGACATTCCCGCTTGGAGCAGCCAATGCACAGACAGGACCACAGGGTCTGCCTCACCATGAGACATAATGTCCCTTAGCTGACTCACAGCGCTACAGTAGGAAACACCAGAGACACAGTGTAGGAAATGTGCCTGGTCTGAATCCTCCACACCAGGGCATAACATTAAGGGAGCTCAACAGCATAGCAAGGGGAACAAAGCAACAAAGTCCGTGAGGAAATCTGAAAATAGACTTCAACCTTAGCAGGGGAGTGTGAGTATGGGAGCCAGGGTGCAGGGTTTGGAAATGGTACATACTTGATTGGAAAACATACATAAGGGTCAGCAGACAGAGAGGAGGAGGTGGGGGGTAGCCAACAAAAGGGAATAACAACAGACCTAAAATCGATGGTGAGGAAGGCACAGAATGTCTGCTAGGATTCGATCAAGTGCAATGTAGCAGAGAGGAAATACAGAGAGCTGAATACAAGTCAAACATGATAGTGTCCCAGGAGGCAAGGAAAAGGAAATAGAGGAAAGAACTAGGAGGCAAAAGACATTTACACAGGTATAAACATAGGCATGTACATATGACAACATACTAATATATAAATATAGGGATATAGGTCTATGTTCATATATTTATAGGTTAAGTTATTGAGGTGTCACGTGATCAGATATCAAGCATCAGAAGAACCAAAACAAACCATCATTTTTATGCAAATGAAGGGGGTTGGAATGGAGACCCAAAGACCCTCTAGACAATTGGACATCCCCTTACAGAACGGTCCCAAGGAAGGGAAAAGCCAGTCAGGGTATATGTAGGATAGCACTGATGAAACACACAACATTCATCTAGTTCTTTAGTGACTCCCCACCCCTCTCTCATGACCCTATCTTACAAATCTAGCTAAAACAGAGCATGTACACTGATACAGATAAGAATTCTTGAATACACACAGAATCCAGGACAAATAAACCCCTCAGGACAAGTAAGTAGAGTAGAGAAAACATGAGTGCAGTGGGGAGGTGGGGGAAAAGAGGGAGAAAGGGGGAGCTGATGGCAGTGATTGACATACAACACCCCCTGCCAAGGGGACAAACAACAGAAATGTGGGTGAAGGGAGACAGCGGATGGTGTAAAATATGAAAATAAAAATAATTTGTAAATTATCAAGGGTTCACGAGGGTGGGAGGGTGGGGGGAGGGAGGGGAGGAAAAAGGGAGTTGATACCAAGGACTCAAATAGGAAGAACATATTTTTGAAATGATGATGGCAACATATGTGCAAATGTGCTGGATAACAATTGATGTATGGATTGTGATAAGAGCTGTAGGAACCCCAAATAAAATGATTTATTAATTTTATTAAGTATAGATATCTGGGGTTAGGGTTAGGGTTAGGGTTAGGGTTAGGAAAGAAAAAGGAAAAAAAAGAAGAAAAAAAAATTATAGATATCTGGAGAATTAACTCTACAGCAATTGGTTCAGTATTTTGAGCAATGTTCATCTATTTTCTGTGTCCATACATGGTTATGTAATGTTTTTAAGTATGACTTGTTTTTTAAGTTCATCATGGTCAAGAGTGGTTTTGTCTAATGTTATTGTCCAGCGAAATTATCCATATTCAGTCTGAAAACACTTGAATCTAGCTGCTACTGCCAAGATAGACTCTAAATTGTGCGGACTGATTTTTCTCTTTCTTTTGTACATAATAAACTTGTTTAAACTCTGACCTAGCCTCTCCCCTCTTCCTTGAGTAATCTATTTTCTTCCCTTGTATAAAACATGATCTTAGTACAATCACTTTAGGGCACTTCATGTTCTCCTAGATTGAGGATGGAGTATCTACAGACTGTCACTCTCTGAACTCTGCTGAGTGATTATAATTTAGGAAATCTTATTCCTTGAAAACAAGCTTCTTCTTAGAGTTTGAAAGGATACATTATTAGATACATTTCCTGGTGAAGATACAGGCAACATTAGCATGATCAGCAATGAGTGTCCTTCTCCTCATTTACTGACTTCATTTTTGAGAATGCTGAAATAAATTTCCTTTAACATTCAAGTCATAAGCCTGTTATGTACCTCAAAAGAATAGGTTCATATCCAAAGTAACTTGATATGAGGAATATTACCACTTCAGACAATATAACCAAGAATAATTATTATTTCATTGATTCAACAAATATCTACTTTATGCATACTACTAAAATATATTCAATGGGTCAACAGAATATCAAAAATATTTCATTGAAAACAGTTAATCCTAGTAGAGTGAGCCAGAAAATAAATATTAAAACAAGTGGGCTTCCTTTAGGAAACAAAAAGCATTTCAGGGAAACAAAACGGGTTTAACAGGGCAGTTGGTGTGAAGTTTACAATGTAAATGAGCAATTCACCATATGTTCCAGTATGAGGGAAAATTCTGAGTAAAGTCTTACCTAAAAAGAATATATAGGCTTTTTGATTATATTGATGAAAAGAATCATAGGGAATAGAGAAAGTTTATACAAGTCTTGAGCTCGAAGCATATTTGTTAAGATTGGTCAGTAGACAATATTTTGGAACTATGAGCACATAGTATAGTAGGGTTTCATAGAAATACAGAAGTTTTATGACCTTAGAGACAATAGGGAGGCTTTTCTCAGAGTGGAACAAAGAAATCCTTAATTTAAATAGAGGATAAAATAATTTGCTACATATTCTTCATAGGATCCCTCAGAGTTGTGAATTGATGAGGGTACACTGTAGCCACAGTTATTACATCAATTGTGATGAATGAGAGAAAAGTAAAGATAGAATATGGTTAGATACTGAATATATTTGGTAAAAAGAATAATTTTTAGTGGAAAAAATGCACACACACAGGTGGAATATTAGAAGAAAAGAGAAGTCAAGCATGACAAAAACTCTACTGCCAGAAGCAACTAGAAGGATAGTATTGAAATTATTAGAAATAAAGAAGATGAACTGAGTCTGAATCCTATAGAAAGTTAAAGATATAAAGTATTATTGGTAGATATCAAAAAATTAGATGGA
>NW_022106084.1:1655117-1662620 GCF_000313985.2 Echinops telfairi
TTATTTATGTGTATTCTTAATAATAACATATGCAAAATTATTTTACAGATATCTAGTGAAAATTATGCATTGTATAGAGCACATCTGAGGGAATAACTCCAATCTTTGTCCTTAAATTAATGCATAACTTTGTAAATCATAGATAATTGAATTTCATAAAAGTAATTCTTATTCTTTGGACGTGAAAATTTATTTTGCCCAGTGGAAATCCAATTACCATTCTTATTTTATCTCCTTTTTCCTGGAAAAAATTCTAGTTCTAAGCCTAAATTCTATTCAGGATTCTTTAAATCGGGGGTGGGAAACGTCAGCCCCACATCCTGTTTAAGGCCCACAAAATCATTTAGTGTGTTACTGCCAAGGCAATCACAGGTGGAACTGGAAATTCAACAATGTCATAATGTCTTTTCCATAGCATGATAAATTT
The DNA here is from genome assembly GCF_000313985.2 of Echinops telfairi. Taxonomy (NCBI): domain Eukaryota; kingdom Metazoa; phylum Chordata; class Mammalia; order Afrosoricida; family Tenrecidae; genus Echinops; species Echinops telfairi. The sequence goes on from NW_022106084.1 coordinate 1,655,545, forward strand.
ATATTACGTGAGCCATAAAAATAACGTAAATTATGAGCGACAAGGAAGAAAAATCCATTACAGAATAGACAGGACACATACAACTACGTAATGGGACTGACACGTATGTTTCTCTTCAGCTTCTCATGGTCTGTCTGTGTGCATTTTAGTACCACAGAATCCGTGCCAGGTAGGCGAGGAGGGTACATGTTGGGAAAGTGTATGTAGCGCACTATGGTGAAATTACGGCGTTCTGGTCCTGATGAGACCAGAAGATGACCTTGTCTCTGATGATTGATGAGGATGCTGTGACTTCTTTGCTGACACATACAATAACTTCAACCTTCATCCACACAGCCACAATCACAATCCTCACAAAAACAGAAAGTTATATGACCTCAAGAATAAATGATAGAAACATTGGATACGCTCCAAATCTAAGATGCAGATTAGAACAGCTATCAAAGTAAAATAATTGTCTAACTGGTAACTCACAAACTGGACAGTTATTAAATTTAAATGACATGACATCCTACAAAAATAAAAATCGATGCAGAGTGTCTATGTTTCCAAGAGCAATGGAATATTAATGTATTAAATTTTTGTTGTCGAATCTAAGGCAAACCTGTGTGCTTAGTTTCTGGCAATGTGTTAGTAATAATCAAAGAAACCAATTTGGAGGGTCAAAACATGCTCAATTCAATGAATTAGGAAGCCAAATACACCTGGTAAGAACCCAAAGCTCTTTGTCAGTGTTTGGAATCAAAACAGGACACTTTCAATAGGCGTCGTTTTGAGAGAGACTTATTTAGAAGAGTGATGAGTTAACTCCTCAGTAAGAGAGCTAATCAAAAAGAAGTCTAAGCCTCATGTAATGGGAGAACTGGTGAAATAGTGCATGGTGACTGCTGTGGAGTTAACATCAGGTAAAAGTCTTAATTTGTCTGGGAGAATCATCTCAGAATAAATTACTGATTTAGCACAAAAAATTGCCAAAACACTGAAGGAGTCTGTAGGAGATTTCCAGTTTTTTTTCTTTGGCTTGTGAGGAGGCAACAGACACACAAAAAAATACTACCCAACTGCCTGTGTGTATGGCTGCTGAATGATGTTATAATATCCAAATGGTTGTTGGCAGAAGAACGTTTCCCATCCCTGCTTAGAGAAATGTGTGCTTCTTTCAATTCCCATGAACTGATTGAAGTATTTCCCGGACTCCCTCATTAACACTGCATGAAATAAAAGAATTAATGTTAAACTTGACTGACAGGACAGTTTTTGCCTTCTCGAAAATTATTCGTTAGTGCTTGGGAAGTATTTCCATATGATAAAGACAAGAAAATTTGTTGCTGAAAAAATGTATGAATAAATATTTGTTGGGTATGTTTCCAATTCTAGTTTTCTTCTTTACAGATTCTTTCCTTGGTGATCAATACATGGAAGTAATGGTTAAGATTTAGGATTTATGGTCTGTTTTGTAATCTCTGTAAGTCAATAAATGGTTTGTGAGCATCAATTTTGTGTTGAACAAGAGAAAATGTATGGTAGCCATCCACGAGTGAATGCTGATCCAGTGAAATTAAAGTAGAGTCACTGCTTTGTAAAATATTGGTTTCTTGTTTGTTTACTGTGTGCTTCATTCTGTTCAGCATTTTGTGATTGCAGGTAAGGAGAACAACTCTTTTTTATTTGAATCAGTGAACTTTTATATATGTCTGTTTAATCTTGAATGACGGCTGCAATTGTAAAATTATAGATATATATATTTATGCATCTATAATTTAGAAGATGACCTTTCATTGAGTAAATGTACAATCTCTTTTTTCCCTGTTTCTGGAATTTACTGATAAAATTGATTATACTTATAAACTCTTAAAGTGAAAGAAGTCTTTGATAATTGGATTATGAATATAAATATTTATGTAAATAATTGTCAACATTTCTAGAATAAAAAAATTGAATTTTGCATGCTTAAATATGCTAGAATTAAAATGTTAAAAATATTTCTATCAAATACATAGAAACTGAATAATTCAAGAAATTTAATTTAAGTACATGCATGGCAACAGTAATGATAATTTATTAATTTCAATTAAATAAAATATATATATACCTTTTCTGTTAATTGCTAATCAAAATTCTATCATAACTTTTAAATTTTAAATCAGTATGATTTTGTACATTATGTAGGTTTATAAATAAAAATATCAACATTACACACATAAAATGATCATAGATATATTTAAACTATTGATATTGGATTAATACTAATTTATAACTACTTATAAGTGTGACCAAAAATATGGATTTCTTTCCGTCTGTTGGTCAAACAGCTGTCTTCCAAATTATTTGACATACATGAGTAAGTGCTTCTAGTGCTTCATCAGTTGTTAAAACATTTCAGTGGTTATTCCATAAATTCCTAGAGCCTGGCTAATGTATTCAGTGAAGTTTTAACTTCTTCCTTAAACACTATTGGTTCTTGCTTATACATTACCTCTTCAAATGATAGAATATAGAGTAATGCTTTTTGTTGTAGTAACCATATTCTCTCCATGTTCTCTTGATGCTTCCTGCATCATTCAATATTTTGCCTATAGAATCTTTCCAGAATTTGGAAGATAACAACTTAGCCAATTAACTGGAAGAGATCCATATTTATGCCCATTCCAAAGAAAGGTGACCCACAAGAATGTTCTAACTATAGAACGATATAATTGATATCACACAGAAGTAAAATTTTGCTGAATATAATCCAACAGTGATTTCAGCAGTACCTTGATAAGGAAGTGCCAGAAGTTCAGGCCAGATTCAGAATGAGGGATATCATTGCTGATATCAGATAGATCTTGGCTTAAATCAGAGAAGACTAGAAAGATGTTTACTTGTGTTTCATTGGCTACACAAAGACATTCAACTGTGTGGACCATAATGTACTGTAGATAACCAGGAGAAGAATGGGGGTTTGGGGACATTCCGTGGTGCTCATGTGAAACACGTACATAGATCAAAGGGCAGTTGTGAGAGCAGAACAAGTGCCTGCTACATGGTTTACAATCAGGAAAGGTGTGCATCAGGGGTATGTCCTCTCACCATACTTGCTCAGTCTGTATGCTGAGCAGATCATCAGAGAAGCCATATCATATGCTGATGAATGTGGCATCAGGAGTGGGCAAATGCTCATTTACAACCTGTGGTATGCAGATGGCACAATTTTAACCTAGTTGAAAGTGAGGAGAAATTGAAGCACTTGCGAATGAAGATCAAGGACTGTAGCCTTCAGTGTGAATTCCAACTCAATGTAAGGAAGACCCAAGTCCTCACAACTGGATTAATAGGGAATATCATGATAAATGGAGAAGAGGCTGAAGTTCTCAAGGATTTTCTTACTTGGATCTACAATCAATGCTCATGGAAGCAGCAGGCAAGATAGCAAAAGAAGTTTTGCTTTGGGAAAAATTGCTGCCCAAGGGCTCTTTATACTACTGAAGAGCAAGAATGTTATTTTGAGGATTCAGGTGCACCTGACCCAATCCCTGGTATTCTCCATTGCATCATAGGCACATGAAAGGTGGACATTGAATTAGTAAGAGTCTAGAATAATCTATTTGAATTGTGGTGCTAGATAAGTGCACTGAAAATACCATGGACTGCTAAAAGGATAAATTAATCTGCCTTGGACGGAGTCTGCACAGAATGCTCCTTAGAAGCAAGTACTGCAACACTTGGTCGTAAGTACTTCACACATACTGTCAGGAGAGACCAGTCCCTGGAGAAGCACGCTCCATGCAGTCAGGAAAAGAAGAAGGTCCACAAAGAGATCAATGCAGAGACTTCATTAAAGGTCTCGGCATAGAAATAATTGTGAGGATGGCACAGAAGGGTGAAGTGTTTTGTTCTGTTATGGGTAGGGTTGCCATGGGTCAAGACTGACTAGATGACATCTAACCACAGCAAAAACAACAACATATGTGTGAGCAGAACTGTGCTCCACTGGACTTTTAATAGTTATCAGCAATAGACAATCAGGGTTTTTTTTCATGGTGTATGGTGGACAGGGACTTACAACTTGTGCATGAACAGTTAATAGCATAAACCACTTTTACGAATGAGTCTGTTGTAAACAATGATTTGAAGGTGGCATCTGATGCTCCTCCAACTACCCACAAGGGAAGGAAAATCACCATCATGGTGGCACTGACATTACCAAGCATACTATCCATTTCCAGGGACTGCTCTTTCCTGACATAAGCCAAAGTGTGCTTATCCACATTTCTAAGGAGCATTTTAATAAAACTTCCTCAAAAACATTTTTGTTTCTCTAGAAGTCCATGGTACAATTTTCTTTGCCAACATTATCATTCAAATGAATCAATTCCTCTGCAGCGTTCTGTATTCGTAGTTCAGCTCCCACCTATCTGTATTGTTTGTTGCTGCTGTTAAGAGTCTTAGAGTTGGTCCTGATTCATGTGACCTTATATACAACATAAAGAAACAGTGCCCAGTTCTTATGCCATCTTCACAATGGTTAGATGAAAGCCATTGTTGTAGCCACTGCATCAATCCACCTGATCAAGGGTCTTCCTCTTTTTGGCTTGTCCTCTACTTCAGCAAGGGGGGTATCATTTTCCAGGGACTGGTTTCCCCTGATTCCATGGCCACAGTATGAGACACGTTCTCACCATTCTTGCTGCTCAGTACCGTTTGTACTTCTTCTGAGACAGATTTGTTTCTTCTTTAGAAGTCTTTAGTGCTTTCCATATTCCATATTCCATATTCTTTGCACTGATTCTTCTTCGGTCTCGTTGAAAATGTTCTACTAGTATTCAGAATGCTTTCAGTGGTTAATTCCTCAATGGTGGCCAGCCTAAACCATCTTCTTAGTATGTGATGAGTCCGGAAGCTCTGGTGAAGCATATCCACCTTGAATAATCATGCTGATGCAGCTGTTGCTGTCTGATGTCACAATAGTCTTCTGGATCAAGGATAGACACCCGGTGGAGATCTTGAGTACAGGACACACTTTTCACTCCTGTCTCTTGCTGGTAGAGAGATTCGCCTCTCTTGTTCTCTGAGGGCTCATTTTATATGCAGCTGGATGGCAATCAAAATGCATCCTGTTAGCAACGACTCATAGGTCAATCCTATCAATATCTTCCTCCCAATATCTGCCTTCTTACCCAGAGCCATGTAGGAAAAGGTCGGTTGGGGATAGTTAGACTTTGGCTAGAAAAGTCACATTAAATAGTTCACTGTGCCTACAATCTGTATACAGGTTCTTCATGAGCACAATTTAGTGTCCCTATTCTTCTCAATATTAGAAATAATATTTATGTTAGGACCCATAAAATCAAATGCCTTCACATAATGAATAAAGTAAAAGTAAACATCTTTCTGGTATTCAGCCAAGATTCATATGCTGTTCACAATGATAGCCCTTACTCCAAGACTTCTGAATCAGCTTCAATTTCTGCAACTTCTTGTTGACTTGCTACTGAAAGCATTATTGAATTATCTTCAGCAAATTTTACTTGTTTGAAATATTAATGACAATAGATTCATTGTTGCAAGTATTAATGGATGTTGACAGATGTTTCTTTTCATTTGAGTTGTGTTGGTTAGGAAAATGAGGGTCCTGGAAACTTTATTCCATCCACTCCATTAAGATAGACTCTACATAGGGGAAGCAGCTCTTTCTCAGTTGTATTTTGAGAGCTTTCCAACCTTGGAAGCTTACCTTCCAGCATTAAATGAGATAAATTCAGTGAGTAATCCCTATGATGTGGATACCTTTTCCATTTCCTAATCTGTTCTGGAAGCTCCAGGCAAACCCATATTCACCCTCAGTAAACTTGGTGTTATTTGAAGTACTGATGGCATAACTTCTAACTAAGAGCTAAAAGCAAGCCAACGCTGAACATTAAACTTACAGTGGTATACAATTTTTCTCCCTAGATAACAAATATCGTGTCTTACAAAAATACTTTTCTGAGCTTTATATTGACTTTATCATATCCTTAGTTATTTAAGACATAAACAAATTCCTTTTATATGAAAGAGCTCAACGTACTTACAATTGCTCTACCACTTAATTTATTGTAAAATGTCTTGTTATTACTTTGTTTAAATTGTTAAACAGGCATTTGGCTAGTTTGTTTTGTTGTTTTCAGGCACCTATGATACTATCTTAATGAAATCAACAATTTCATCAAAATAAGTTTATATTTGTTTTAAGTATATATACTGAAAATTATCTTTAATATTTCCCATGTAGCATCTGAAAATCACAAATATTTGCTTTTTTAAAAAATAGAGGTCCTAGAAATAATCAGGTTTATTTTCTATGCCATTACTCATAGAGAGCTCTGTCAAATTAGATGAGATGATCAGCTCTATTTAGGCTATCTTTAATTGTTAAATTATTAAAGTTATAAATATTTCAGAAATGTTTTGTGCAAATCCCCTGTATTTCCTATATGTCTATGATGTTGCTGGTAGGGGCCATTGAGTTGATTCTGATTCATCGCCACCTTATGTACAACAGAAGGAAACTCAGACGGTCCAGTGGGGTCCTCACAATTATTCCTATGTTTGGGTCCATTGTTGCAACCACTGAGAGTTTTCCTCATTTTCACAGACCCTCTACTTCACCATGCATAATATCCTTCTCTGGGGATTGGTCTCTCCTGACAACACATCCAAAGTAAGTGATAGGAAGTCTTGCTATCCTTACCACTAAGGAATATTCTGGAGCATCCAAGACAGACCTGCTTGGATTTTTTGTAGTCCTGGGAACCACTAATAGTTTTGCCAATACCACAGTTCAAATGCATAGATTTTTTTCCAGTCAATTTATTAACTACTCATCTTTGCCACGATTATCAGGCTATTGAAAATAGCATCTTTGGGGGTCTGGAACATTTTAGTGGTCAACATCTTTGCTTTTCAACAATTTAAATAGGTCTTGTGCAGCCAATTTACCTAATGCAATGCACCCTCTGATCTCTTGACTAATGCTTCTATGAAACCTGTGCTTCATTGAATATGCAAAGGCATTCAACTGTGTGAATCATAAATTAAGCATGACCCTGAGAAGA
>NW_022106084.1:1663532-1665733 GCF_000313985.2 Echinops telfairi
TGAAATTGTCACTGGTTTGGTATAGTTTGGATATATACTATTTCTTTACTCCTGCAAAAATCTCAGTCTCTTGAGTCAGGAATTTCTGTATGATATAACAATGCAGAAAATGTGTCTACTTTTATCCTGGGGATGGGGCATGTAGTCTTCATGACTCATAATAACATGTATAAATACTTTCCTGGTCCATTACTTTGAAAGTATAACATATTTTACTTGTCTCCCTTACATTACTCAATTGGTATAGTCCAGACTGGTTCCCTTATTGTGTCGCATTGTGGCACTGAGTATTAACCCCTACTTGACAATATCACTAGGCTATAAAAGCTGGAGACACTCAGTGTTCATTTTCCCTTTAATATTATGGAATAGACCTAGTGACACAGTAGGCTATGGTGTGGGCTGTGAACCACAAGTTCAAGAGATCAAACCCACCGGGATTTTTCTTCTGTGAAGGCTTACAGTCCATGAAACCCACACGGCTAATTCTACTCTGCCATGTACAGCTGCTATCAGTTTGAGTCCACTGGCTGTCCATAAATTTGTGTTTGGAGATTTTAATATGTAAATTTCCCCTCCCATTGGAACAGTTGAACCAATTCTGCACAGTCTTCATCATAATCAAATTCAACTTCAACCATAACTTTTAAATAATTAAAAAGGCTTTTCTGCTTTTTCTTGCAATTAGTTCAAAACCAAACTCATTGCCATTGGGTCAATGCCAACTCATAGCAACCTTCATAGGACGGAGTCAAACTGCTCCTAGGGTTTTCTGAGACGATAACTCTTGATGCAAGTAGAAAACCCCGTTTCTCTCTCATGGAGCAGCTGGTGGATTCTAACAGCTGGCCTTGCCGTGAGTAGCCTAACGTGCAGCCACTACACCACCAGAGCTCCTTGTTGCACTAAAGCCAGGATAAAACAGGAAGTATATGAACCTGCTCAAGCTTACCTACACATGCAATTTTTAAGATAGCCTTAGAAAGAAGTCATATGCATGGTCAGGGACTCCCATATTTCCAAATCAGAATAAAAACAAGTCTCAATAGTGAACGTTTGGTTTTGTTGTCTTCATTTTTTCCCTTCACCCCTCATTGACTCCCTACTGTAGACCAAAGGGAAAAAATAGTCATCGGTTCCCTATTTTCATCTAAGGGATTCTACTTTCCATTGCATCATCTTAAAGTTTGTGTCAGGAGAGACAGGTGCTGCTATATTTATCTGGATTTGGATCTGCTTGTGAGTCTCAATAAAAAATTGTTTCTTTGACAATAACATGGAAAATGAACAACATTGCAGAAACTTCAAAATTCTGAAAAAAATCAAATTAAATATATATACATATATCAATGCTCATAATGTTTCTATGTACCAGAATCTAGGTGATATTATTCCTGATATTAATAAATTATCAAGAGTACATGGAGGAGGTGGGGGAGGGAGGGAAAAATGAGGAACTGATAGCAAGGACTCAGGTAGAAAGAAAATATTTTGAAAATGATGATGGCAACATATGTACAGATGTGTTTGTGTTTGACACATGGATAGCTGTGTGGGCTGTGAGAGGAGCTGTATGAATTCCCAATAAGATAATTAAAAAAGAGTTAAATGTTACCAAGCATCAGGTATTATTTACAACTTTTAAATGCTTAAAACTTAATGTATTAGTATAAAAACAGCATATTTTAAACCAGTACTGTTAATTGTGCATATCATTATTACTTACAAAATTTTATAAAATAGAAATGTTCAAATACAACTCCAGGTTTACTTAATATAATTATTGATTATCTTTATATTTTTAAAATTTTTTCTTAGTGTGTTCTCATTATGGTATGCTTGAGTATGTTATGTATAATATTTCTCATAATTCTATTATATTATGTAAAATGAATATTTTCCCTATGAAAATATTCACTTCTGTATATAATCTCTAACAAAATGGCTATTTTGGAAAACATAATTAACAAATATTCTTAAGGATAGTTTGTCCAATTTTGGGGCAGAATTGGTATTACTATATATGTTTTTCATGCTATGGGAATACACATCTTCTTTTCAGTTTAAATTTGCATGATTTAAATCCAAATATTTCTCTGTTCTTCTTATAATATTATATGTAGCCAGGAGAAACCATATCAACCTATAAGGTTTTCCTTAAAATCTCTCAGCCAAAATTTAAGATCATTCACTCACAAATT
>NW_022106084.1:1667861-1677596 GCF_000313985.2 Echinops telfairi
TGAGCCAAGATCCATCTGACATCAGCAATGATATCCCTTGTTCTATGTCCTCTTCTGAATCCAGGCTGTACTTTTCTGGCAGGCCCTGTCAATGTGCTGTTGTAACAACAGTTGGATGACATTAAGTAAAATTTTACCCATGTCTAATATCAATAATATCATTCTGTAATTTGAGCATTATTCTGGGTCCCTTTTCTTTGGAAGGGGGTACAAATATGGATTGTTATAAGTCGGTTATCCAGGTAGCTGTCCTCCAAATTTCCTGACATAGATGAGGGAGTGTTTCCAATACTTCTTCAGCATCCTGAAACATTTTAATGGGTACTCTGTTAATTTCTAAAACCTTGTTTATGGATAATGAGAAAAATACTAATTGTAGTGCTGGAGAAGAATATTAAAAGTACCACAGACTGCTAAAAAGACAAACATATCTGTCTTTGAAAAGTAAGGCCAGAGTGCTCCTTAGAGGTAAGGATGACAAGGCTTCTTCTTACATACTTTTGACATATTGTAAGGAGAGACCAGTCCCTGGAGAAGGACATCATGTTTGGTCAAGTGGAGGAGAGCAATAAAGAGGAAGGCCTACAAGATAGATTGACAGAGTGGCTGCATCAACAGGCTCAGGCATAGGAACAATTGTGAAGATGGTGCAGGAACACACAGTGATTGGTTCAGTTGTACATAGGGTTGTTATGGGTCGAAGCTGACTCAATGGCACTTAGCAAAAATGTAATTTATGGCATTGTTTAGGGAACAATCAGGTAATACCTGGTCTGTAAACATTTCTAAAATTCATCGTCATTTCCCCAGATGACCTTTAGAGGAGAAAAAAACCCTGAATTACATAGAACATAAAGAATTAAAGGTATGCTGTTGACCTAATTGTTATGCATTTGGCTGCAAACAGCAAGGTCAACATTTCAAAATCACCAGCCAATCTGCAGGAGAAAGACCAGGTCTCTACTTTTGCGAAGAGTTACAGTCTTAAAAATGTACAGAACAAATTCACCCTGTCTATGTTTGCTATCTGCTGGCATCTCCTTAAGGGCAGTGCATTTGTTTTGTTTTAATAATCAAAGAATAACATTACATTATAAAATTTGTTTGGAATATTGATATATTGCTTTAATATATTATTTTATTTATTTTGTTGAATCATTTCTGACTCATATGGACCCTATACTAATATGTAAAAGTACCACCTTGGTCCCTGCCTTGTACTGGTCCAACACATCACAACTGTTATGTTGGAGACCATTGTTGCAGCCACTGTGTCATTCCATTCCCTTGAGGATCATCCCTTTTTACACTGAGCCTGAATTTTACCAAGCATGATAGCACGATGTCTTTTTCAAGGGCCAGGCCTCTCCTGATAAAATGTCCAAAATAAATGAGGCAAAGTTTCATTACCCTCATGTCCAAGGAGCATTCTGGTTGTACATATATATTCCAACCTCCATCTTTTCTCCATTGATCATGATGGTCTTTATTGAATGAGTTGTGAGGATTTGGGTTCTCTTATATATGAATATTTAAATATCTATGCTTATCCTTCTAATAATTACACAAGTCATTTATTTTATAGTTTTAAGCATTCTGACTTGTAAATTTCCATACTCTTGAGCGAAACATTTTTGCAAAGGCTTAGATTGAACTGTGCTATCGTTAGATTGCTTAGAGCCAGAAGGAGGCCATGAGGCAAAAAAGATCTGGATACTGTTCCTTCTCCTGGCAATCTGATATACAATAGAAGGATATACTGCCTGGCCTGTGCTATCCTCCCCAATTCTCCTTATGTTTGAGGCCACTGGTTCCGCCATTGTGTCAATATATTTTGTCTAAGGTTTCCCCCTTTTTCAGTGCCCTGCTATTATACCAAGTATGATGTCTTTCCTAGGGTTGATCTCTCCTGACAACATGTCCAAAGTCTATAAGATAAAGTCTCCCCATTCTTACCTCTAAGAAGGAGTCTGGCCATGCTTGTTCTAAGACAGACTTGTTTGTTCTCTTGACAATCTATGGTACATTCGATATTCTTCTCCAACACCGTAATCCGAATGCATCAATTCTTCTTTGGTCTTCTTTATTCAATTTCCAACTTTTCCATTCACATGGAAGAACAGAAAACACCTTGGTTTGAGTCAGGTGCTCCTTAGACCTCAAGGTGACAGCTTTGTTTCCATTGCTTTAAAGAGTCCTTGTGCAGTAGATTTACCCAACAAAATACATTATTTGATCTTTTGGCTGCTACCTCTATGAGTAGTGATTGTGGATCCAAGCAAGATGAAATCCTTGACAAGTTCAAACTTTTTTCCATTTATCATTGATGTCACCTACTGGTCCAGTTGTAAGGGTGTTGGCTTTCTTGGCATCGGGTTTTAATAAATATTGAAGGTTGCAGTCCTTAATCTTCATTAGCACGTGCTTCAAATCCTCCTTACACCAGCAGGCAAGGTGTCAGGTGCATATTGCAAGTTGTTAATAAGTCTTCCTCCAATTCCCATGTCCCATTCTTTTACAAATAATACAATTTCTCTGGCTATTTGCTCAGGATGAAGATTGGGTAAGTATGGTGAAAGCATGCAACCTTGACACACTCCTTTCCTGATTTTAAACCATACAATATGCCTTGTTCTGTTTGCACAATTGCCCCTGGATCCATGTACAGATTCTACATGATCATAAAGTAGCATTCTGGGACTCCCAGTTTTCTCAAGGCGATCCAGAGTTTGTTGTGGTCTGCACGATCCAATGCCTTAGCACAGTCAATAAAACACAAGTAAGCACCTTTCTTGTATTCGCAACTTTCATCCAAGATCCACCTGGCATTAGCAATAACTCTAATTATCTTCCAAAGAAGACTTTGGCATCAACATTAGATATTTCAAGGGGAACTAATGCTTCTGAAAGAAGAAAGAAGAAATTCAAGCTGCAGTGAAAATATGAGCCAAAAACAAGGTTCCAAGAATTGATGGAATTCCAAGTGAAGTGTTTCAATAAACTGATGATGCACAGTAGCACTCACTCATCCATGGCAGGCAATTTGGAAGACAGCTACTTGGACAACTGACTGGAAGAGATTTCATTCCAAAGAAAGGTGGCCCATAAGAATGTTCAAGTTATAAAGCAATATCACTAATATCACATGGAAGTAAAATTTTACTGAAGATAATTCAATAATGGTCGTAACAATACATTGATAGGGAGCTGCTAGAGGTTCAAGCTGTATTCAGAACCAGATACAGGGAATAAAAATATCACCAGCCAAATAATGCCAAAGAAGCTCAGTAGGTAACACTTAGAAATTAGCCAGTAAAACAACCCCATAGAAGCTGGGCCAATAGTACCTAGATATTGACCATCAAACAAACTCCAAAATAGGAAAATGGACTATAAAGTGGAAATTCCCCGGGCAGGCAGTGACCTTATATCTCATGCCTGAGTTATCTGTTTGAACTCTGTCAATTGTTCTAAAACTTTCCAATGTTTAATTGAACCTCTTACTTTCAATAAAACTATCATATACATTGCTACTGCTATATTTCTTCATGTATTTCATTATCTCAAGAAGAATAAGAACCAAGTAATAGAACCAATCTGGGTGCTGGTAACAGCTTCACCTAGGAACTGTCATTAACATTGAATAGTGTTACTTAACATGGGTGAATGTTCCCGAAATGAGGAGAAAGAAATATCCAGGTCTTGAAATCATGTTACAGACTATGCACCATATTCATAGGGGTTTCTTCAGATAAATTTATTTTTATTTGCTGGTAATATATTTCTACAATATCACAACTCCTCCCTCAATGATGACTAATATTCACTTCACTAATATTCATTCAGGACCTCAACTACACAGAATTTGTATTCTTATAGGAAAACAAACCTTCAAAATGAATTGAAAGATTACAAAGGAAAGCACAAAGATATTCTCCAGTGATTATTATTAATTAAAACTCAATGTGTATTTAGTGGTTGAAGTAATATTACATTGAGAATTAGAATTTCCACACGAGCCAAGTTGTTGAAATCTGTAAGCAAGCTCTCACAGTAGAACTGCAGGTGAGGATTTACAAGATTGTAAATCTGTATGGGAGTAGAAAATCTCATCTTTCTCCTGTGGAGCAGTTTGTGGTTAAGAACTATTATGTTTGCAGTTAACTGCCCAACAAGTAATCCACTGTACCAAAACCAGTGACATTCATATGTGTTTTAGAATGAACTTCATAGCAATAAGGATTTTAAATTAATAAAGTGTTCTAGCCCCATCAAACTCAAGTCCATGCATCAGATGCTGGATGAAGACACTCAAGTTCATGTAGCTCTGGTGGATGAAACAGCAAGCCAAAGTGGGAAACAGGTCAGTGGGTCACAGGGATCTAAGGTCGGCAGAAACTTAGTAGGTGATGACAGATCCTGAGGATGGCAGTCTACATGGGCTGACTACAGACGCAGACTACACGCAAGCCAGATGGCAAAAAGTGGGGAGAGAAGGTGCAATTCTCCAAGTATCTCTTATAAAAAGATCACACCCTCAAGGAGACATCACCAGGCTGGGACCTGATTGATAGGTTACTTCATCCTATCGTCTTAAAGGTGCCAGGTTGGCACAAAATGTCACACCATTGTATCAGTCAAGGCTTTCCTGGATATCAAAATGCATTATTTACCCAATCATTTCCTTGAGATGACATTCTAAAAATGTTTCTGCTATGAAATTCCTTCCTTCCGTGGAAGGATATCATACAAAATATCACGGAATAAATTAATGCTGGTGGCAGAGCCTTTAAGCATTTTGCTTCTGAAAGGTTGTCCATTTAAACACACGAGGTACACCACGGGAGAAAGATTTGGCAGTCTGCTTTAGGAAAGTTTTACACTCCTACAAGGTCACTCAACAGGGTTGGTAATCTTTTCCTTTTTTTTTTTAAGGTGGTTTAAGGTGGTAATACTGGCAAAAGCATTGGTATCTGTGATGCTTTGGAGACAACATTTCCAGGGTGGGTTTTTTTTTGTTATTTTTTTCATAAAAGGGGTCATGTGAAGGGTACACCTGGTAAATGCAAAAAAAAAAAAGATAAATCTTTAAAAAGCTCAACAAAATATCGGCAAATATAATCCAAGAAGATTTCAAAAAATATACATCATAGTCAAGTGGGATTTATTCCCACCTGAATCAGATACAAATACATGATTCGCCATTAGACATAAAAGAATCAATGTTATCCACTGTATAAACAAAACAAAAATAAGAAATACATAATCAACACAGGAAAAGTGTAATAATTGATAATAATTATAAAAACTGATATAGAAAAAAATATCTCTCGACTCAATAAAAAGCATATATGAAAAACCAAACCAATATTTCACTCAATGGGGAAAAACTGAAAGCATTCTACCTGAGAATGAGAATGCTACAAGGATGCCTCTTCTTGCCATTCTTATTCAACATTGTTCTGGAAGTCTTTGCCAGAACAATTAAACAGCCAAAATAAATGAAAAGGCTCTAGATTGGCAACGAATAAGTGAAATTTTCACTATTTACAGATAATATGATTTTATATGTATTAAACCCCAAAAGCTTGACAAAGAATGTTTGAGACAATTGAAGGAATTGGCAATGTGGCAGGATATAAGATTAACACACAAGAATAGACAGACTTCAATATGTAGATGAAGAGAATGCTGAAAAACAAACCAAAAAAACCCATTTACAATAGCCACCCCAAAGAGGAAAGATTCTGGAGTAAACAACCAGAGAACCAGAAACTTGTACAACGACAGCTACAAAACACTACTATAAGAAACCAAAGGGAACCTACATAAATAAAAGAATATTCTATGCTCACAAATAAGAAACCTTAACACCAAAAATGTCAAAACTAACAATAGCAGGCTATAAATAAAACATAACTCTGTCCAGGTCCCAACTACATTCTTTAAATAAATGGGGAAAAAATGATCACTAGCTTTATATGGAGAAGGAAGAGACCTGGGATAAGCAAAGAACTTCTTTTATAAAAATCCTGGTACTTATAGGTAGACAAATAGAAGAAGAAAATAGAAACCCAAGAAATAAATTAATCTACCTACAGACAACTGATCTTCGCAAATGGGCAACAAACATTAAATGGGAAAGAGATAGTCTCGTCAACAAAATGGTGTTGGCAAAATTCGATCTCCAATTACAGCAGCAGTTCTCAATCTGTGGGTCGCGACCCCTTGAGGGTCGAACAACCCTTTCACAGGGGTCACCCAATTCATAACAGTAGCAAAATTACAGTAATGAAATAGCAACAAAAATAATGTTATGGTTGCAGGGGAGGGGGTCACCACAATATGAGGAACTGTATTAAAGGGTCGCGGCCTTAGGAAGGTTGAGAACCGGTGAATTACAGAAAAATGAAACAGGTCCCATACCTCCCGCCATGTACAAAAAGAACTCAAGATAGATTAAAGACTCAAATGTAAATCCCATTACTATAAAGATCAGACAAAATAGGGGCAAACTTACAAGCCCTTTTACAGGATATAGACATACTGTCAAACATAATCAAGAAGCTGTGATAGGTAGGTTTATTGTGCCCACCTGGCAAATAAACACATGTTAGATTAATAAGGTTGCAGTTTAATTGAAGGGAAAAGAGATAAATGGCGCAGTGAGTCTCGCCTCTCTGCCTCTTGCTCTCTGATGATTGGACCAGTGTGCAGCTGCGTTAGCTATTTCTCTGCCTCAACTTGTGAGCTACGCTGCCTATGGGACACCCAAGCCGTGGACCATGTCGCTGTAGTTTGAGGTTCCTTCTGAAGAACATATTATCTGAGTGATAGGGTGTGTTCAATGAATAGCCAATGAGCAATAGGATGAAGTCATCGCCATTCTAAAGAAGCACTTTAATGTAACTACTAGCTCATCTATCTGCTTCTATCATTTCCTATCATGTCCAATGGCTACACTGAAGTCACAGACAATGGTCATAATTTTGAGAATTATTAGGGAAGTTTACAGGTTACTACAAAGCAGGATCAGGAAACATCAAGGATACAGTCTTTGGTCCACAGCAATGCCTCTCTTGAGCTAATAGCCCAATCTTTTTCTCTGGTTCTCAACTCCTTCAAGATGTGGTCCTTGGCCTATGGCTCCATGGGGCAGGAAGCCTACCTGCTGCTTTGCCTCACTGTTTCATAGTCTAACTGCTGTTCCTTTACTCTGTCTCATGGTCTGTTTGCTTCAGTCTTAGGTCTGGACATGACATGACCTCTATTACCTGCAAAATTTCATGTAGTAATTCAAGCATGCTCCATTGGGTAGCTCTTCTTACTTGCTGGTCTTGGGAATTCTCTCTGCTTCTTCTGAATTCTCTCTGCTCCTTTTTATGCTCAGGGAAATGGCAACCAAAACTGACCAATAATTACTTCTATTAGTGTTTCAAATAACCTATTCACATGAACCCGCTAAATAATTTTACATCATTACAGAGCTGTGGATAGAAAGCCATATTAAGAAATTTCACTTCACCATAACCTTGAAATGGAAATCTCAAATATTTCTTGTCAAAAGTTTGAAGAAAATCTATTATACGTTCCTTCCAAATGCAAAGAAGCTATTTAAAATTATTTTACTTATTTCCAATTACTGAGTGTTGAAAGGTGCAGAAAATAATATTTTGTTTTTCAATTTATCATGACTAACTTTTTCCATCGCCTTCAGACTAAATTAACTGGGAGATGACTGGTTACCATTACCTTATATTTTGATAATTTATCCTACATAGACCCCCTGATCAAAAGGGAAAAATATAAAACAGAAACTAAGATATCCATGACCTCCAGACTCCATCTAGGATAGATGATTTTTCATGAGCTAATTCTGGGATAATCTACCCCAAAACATATTATCTGAAGCTATCTTGAAACCCATTCTTTATGCAATCTGAGTATATAAGATTTGGGGACCAGTACCACTCCCTTTTCCAGTTCAAAGTCCACATACAAGGTCACTACATGGGATGAGTTGCTAATGAATTCCCAATGCATATTGATTATAAATGACAATAGTCCCCAGATCAGACTAGGTTGTAACATTTTGAGATTTGATCTCTCTCAGAATTCAATCTGAATTGATTCTAAACTTTTAGTATGTTCCGCTTTCTTTTCTATTCAAGTCTCTATGGGTTTTGTATCATTATTGTTGGTGTATCCTTGCTTGGTTTCTGCTCTTGTCTTATATAATTATCTATATAGGAAACTGGGATTTAAAAAATAAGAAGATACTGTCTGGATTGATGATTACCTGGGAATGCAGAGGTAGTCGCAAGGGAAAATGAGGCATCACCATCAGCATACAAAAGATGGTGAAAACAAGTGACAAATTGATTTGATGATGGTTGAATCGCCCATGGTGACATGATTCAATCATTGACATCTATGAGATGTTCCATATAACTACCAACAAAACAAAAGTATCTATTAGGTTAGCTTAAAGACTAAAGAGTGTCTCATTTGAGTATTGTGCTCTCTCAAGATCTATTTATATGAGATCAAATTGACACCAGTAACTTTCCAAATTAAGTAGAATATTTAAGTGGGAAGTTTATGTATGGTAATAATGGAGGAACAAATCAGAAAGAAAGGTAGAGTGAGAAGGGTTGTACAAATGGAAGAATGTCACCAATGCCATTAAACTGTGTATGTAGAAACTGGGGATTGGCATATATTTTGCTGTGTACATTCTCAGCAACAACAAAATTAATGAAAGAAGAAAACATAGCCTCTTCTTAAGGTTTGGTTTGCCAAAAACAGCATCGCTAGAAGTTTGTAAATAATGTAGAGCATCAACCCCACCCCACCCTCTTCCCAGACCTTTTTGAAAAAGCCCCAGGCAACTTGTGTACATAAATTTTAAGTTAAATAAGATTGCCCTCAACTATAATAAGAATTTTCACCATTGTGAATGAACATTAAATATTGAAATTGCATCATACATGCGCCCTTAGGGATATATCTATGTTTTACTAAAGTATCTAGGTTATAAAATACATCTTTCTAACACAAAATGTCATGTGGTATCATTAATGTTGTGGACAGGAGTGATGCTTAATGGATTTAAGACAATCAATAACTCTGTGAACTAAATGGTAGCAGTGAACAGACGTTAATATGCTCCTAAATTTACACCGTGAAGATCTACTGTTCTCCATCCCAATGGATATGAACTATTCTAGACGCTATTGTTAATTTGTATAGAGAAATATGAAGTTGCCAAATCAATTGGTTCATCCAAATGTCCTTCTGTAACCAAAACTGGAACAGCAAGTGTAACTAAATTCACCTTTCAATTAAGTTTGATACAATCTGTAGTTATTTTCCAACTAAACAGACATGCAATAGATATCTTCATCTCCAAAAATACAGTGCAATGTTATTGTTGTGTTTTACTTGTTACTTTCCTAACAAAGATAAGTACCAAGAATTTCCAAGTATCTCTTCAAAAATGAAAAATCACAAAACAGTCCTGAGAAATATACTTATTGCCTTGTTTGAACTGTGTTAGCAACTGAGAGAAAGAAAGGGTTTGAAGTGTGAATGACCAACACTCATTAAAAAAAAACGTCATGCTTGAAATACAGGCATGTATATATGTAAATATATTTATATGTGATGATGGAGAAATATACCTATGTATATTTATAGGTTTAATATTAAGGTAGCTGATGGACATGGGGCCTC
>NW_022106084.1:1679576-1681161 GCF_000313985.2 Echinops telfairi
GAGAAAGTAAGTCTGGTTTCCTTCGAACTAAAGAAAAGTTTGGCAAGAGGTGAAAGAATAAAATTCCATAATTTTCACTGTGTCTGTAAGAAGTTATAACTTTAAACTAACGTAATCATAGATTAAATGATTTATGGAGCAAAGCAGAAATGTTGAAAGTATTTAATTATTTGTTTTTCCTCTTTTGCAAAATTAACCAATTGTTAGGGTAATAGTGATGCACTTAGAAGAATAAGAAACATATGTATAGAAAGAGGATATATATGGCTTGTGTTGGAAATGTGTGATTTTTGTTAAGGTAATTAGAGTTTCAGAAATAATAAAATAGAAATGATTATATTATTTTTTGCTGATTACGGTGATGATACAAAACTACTTGGGGTATAGATTGACCTATGTCTATAAGAGTAGGGTTCCCTTAAACTGCCTCCTCTCAAAGGTCAAGAAGTTGTCCTTGCATCATCCCTTACCATAACCATAAGATTCTCAAGCCTATCTCCCTGCCATTGAGATGATTCAGACTCAGTGGGACCCTGTGTAAGAGGGGAGCACTGCCCCTGTAAGTTTCCAAAACTGGAACTCTGTATGGGAGGAGAAAGCCACCTTTGTCTCCCCTGGAGCTGCTGGTGGTTACAACCGCTGACCTTGAGGCTAACAGCCCAATGCATAGGCTTCCCTTAAACATGTGAAAAATATTTTTTTAAACAAATGCCTCTACTTTAAATTAAAATTGAAAATAATATAAAATCTTATACTGATAATTAGATAAGCATGTCAATAGGATAGGCAGATTTATATAATAAAGGAAACCTACCATCCTATCTTTCCATAAAGCTTCTGAAAAATATCAAGATAAACCAAAAGAAAAAGAAATAAAGAAAAGAAATAGGTAAAAAGGCAAATAAATCCATTTTTAGTTTTGAATCCACATAGACAGCATAAATAGAAATGAAACATTCTAATATTTCAATGTACTTTTAAGTCAAGCAATGAACAGCTAAAATTAGCACAGTTTGTTCCAGTGCAGGACCCAGTGCAGAACGCAGTACAAAACAGATAAAACCGACTCTAGAAAGCAAAGCACTCATCTGGACCCCAAAAAGCAGACATTAGTTGTGAGATGACGTCTTCTCTGGTATAACATTCTCAACTAACATACCTCAGCAGTAACTCAAACCTTTTGCAGGGGAAGCTAGTGTGTTGTTATAATACATTTCAGAGGAGCTTCCAGACTAACGTAAACTTGGAAGAACAGTTTGACAATCTGAGCATGGGAATGTTGCAGGTCGTGGTAGTTTTGCTTTGTTGCGCATATTTGCCATGGATAGGAGGTCAACAACAACAGCAATCTATAATCATTAATACACTGGGATTATCCTTTTATTAACGATTGTATTGATGGTTGCTTTTATTACCTGGATATGCTCTCTCTCAGTTAGGGAATTGTGCCTTGTCTTACTCTCCCCCACCCCACCTCCCACCCCTGGCCCACATTGGAGCGAACACAAAGGGAGTGCAGCAGAACAAGGGGAGCAAAACAATGAAGAACGAGAATAACCCTGAAAATAGACTTCGGAATTGGTGG
>NW_022106084.1:1682466-1683918 GCF_000313985.2 Echinops telfairi
CACCATAACAAAATCAGAAATGTAGTAGACATGACATCTCATGATCATCATGTTTATATAACATATTATATCAACATATTTGACTTAAAAATATCACATGTACTGTTTGAAGTCATTTTTCCCTGGATCCATTTTTTTATTGTGTGAATCAAAAAAAAATCCCCCCTAAGCAGAGTTCTACCTTTATTAGGGTTGCTGATATATTGTTTAATCCCAGTCCCTAACTCCCAATCGCCTTATATACACAAGCACACACCATTTTTCTTCTGAACCCACCTCCTTATATACACAGGCACACACCATTTTTTAATGCACATAAGTCTCATTTGATATGTTACCTTAATTGTAGATTGAAGATACAAAGGTGATTTTAAAAGTTCTTGAAAAACTGGAATCAAGGATAATGGATTTTTTCAACTAAATCTTTGAAGCCCCTTCATATTTCAGTTTTACAAAACTGAATTGATAGTATTCTTTACCTTCTTTTAAAAAATGACTGTTCTTTATTCAGTTCAACTATGGATTTGACATCCTCAACCATTATATATATATACAAAAGATGTAGAACTCAAAATTAAAATAAAAATAAAGTAGGGGAAAAAAAGAACTAAGCCAAGCTAGCTCTATGATCTCATTATATTCTTGTCTAGGGCTTGTCTGTCAACCTTCTGATTATAGTGCTTTCTGTTTCTTTTCTCTCCTCGGTATTATGATTGCAAGTGATTTGAAAAGCACATGCTTTACTTGTGGGCTAACAACTCTCCCGATACATTTCACCTTGCTCTCTCCTCTTTAGTAGGTAGTGCACCTTTCTTTTGTTACAATTCTACTCTCTCTCTTTGATTGATTAAACCCTTTTCATGAGTCACAGTTTACAGCTAATGTGAGTTTCACTTCCATAATTCCTCATGCTGTTTCACTCTTTACATCTGTACGTCTTTTTTTTTCTTTTTTTTTAACCATAGCTTTTTGACGTCCTTTTAAGTTTTCTTATTTTGTAGCTCATTAATTCAGGGTGTACTAGTATATTGCCATGAGACAGAGGAGTGGGGTCTTAACTGTCATGTGATTTTTTTTTTTTTTGAGAATACATTTTTTCTTGGGCATTTTAGTTCATCTATAGAGGATAACACAGATAAAGAATGGTATTTCCCAAATTAATGATTTACTGACACATTGGCATTTAAGTAGCACATATTAGATACTGAAATATTATGTCTTGAAAAATATAATTTAAACTATCCTGTGATTGTTACCAAAAGAAAGTTGGAGATAAATAAATATACATGTGAGATAATTAAGGTGTATTGTGCCAATCTGACTGATGAACACGTGAGATTAATTGAAGGGCAGAGAGATAAATGGCTCAGTGAGCCTCGACTTTCTAGTTCTTGGGTCTCTTGCTTTCTGATCGTCGGACCAGGGTGTAGCTGCCTTAGCCAGTTCCCTGTT
>NW_022106084.1:1685403-1686738 GCF_000313985.2 Echinops telfairi
ATCCAAATTATCTTAATAACTTACATGAACTATGATGATACCAACATAACTAATCTTGTTGCTTCTTTTGATGACTCTATTCTCCTCCTAAAACAGAATTGTTATTATTATTTTTGGTTAATCACATATGCTGTGCCCCTATTAATGTTCATATTAAATTAGAAAAAAATTAGTTG
The DNA here is from genome assembly GCF_000313985.2 of Echinops telfairi. NCBI lineage: Eukaryota > Metazoa > Chordata > Mammalia > Afrosoricida > Tenrecidae > Echinops > Echinops telfairi. The sequence continues at coordinate 1,685,580 of NW_022106084.1, forward strand.
TATGGCCTGAAAGAAAATAAATTATTAACACCACTCTCTTGAGAACTTTGCTTTTCTCAATCCTACCATGTTCATTTTCTCCAGACCACATCATCCCCACACTTCCACAACAATGTCTCAACTTTTCCTCATGTTTATAACTTAGGAAGTTATTTTTCCCTCCAGGACAATAGATTTGCACCACAACGCAAGTTTCTTACTTTACTATACAATTGACTGAAAATTACTTATTAAAAACACTCTTCAGAAACAGTAATGGGAGTAATGATTCCTTCAGGGAATGGGAAGAGAGCAGGAGGATAGGGAGGAAAGGGGAAGTTGCAAGGATTTAGTTTTATGCGTATCTACTATCAACAACCATGAAAGCAATAGTAAAAAATTTAGCAGGCATATCAAATTAAACAAATTTGCTACTAAACTATATCACTAGGATGTAGTTTAACTAAGCCATGTGCTTTTAATCCTCATTGTTATATAGAAACCAGACAATGAATAAGGAAAATAAAACAGATAGTGGTGAGGAGCTGACACCAAGGGCTCAAGTGGAAAGCAGGTGTTTTGAGAATGATGAAGTCAACATATGTACTAATGTGCTGGACACAGATGATGTATGTACGGATTGTGATGAGTTGTAAAATGCTTATTAAAAAAGTACTGATAGAATTCTCCTTAGCAGCAAGAATATTGTGATTCTGTTTCTTGTACTTGGATCATATTAAGTGGTAGTCTAGTCATATAGAATAACATCAGGTTTAGTAAATAAGAAGGTTAACCAAAAAAAGGAAGACTCATAATTAGATCATTAATTATGTGAAAACACAAAGTCTGAATAAATGGAATCAAACAGTCTAAATTGTTACGATGATTCAGGAGTTGGCAGTGTTTTGTTTGTTTGGACACAAGGTAGGTACCAACCTGATGCCTCCTAACAACAACGAAATGTGAAGTCCCTACATTTCGGAAAAGAAGGTGTTTCCATCTATCTAACCCTACATTAAAAAAATTCTGAGATCTTCAATTTGTGCCTTATCAAGTATTTGGTATTCTAGAAAGAAACAAATGTTCTGTTTATTAAATGTTACTTTAAGTTTGGGAAACCAAAGATGAGACATCTGAAAGGGCAATATAATTATTGAGGGGTGAATGAGGTTAAGTTTTC
>NW_022106084.1:1688156-1694331 GCF_000313985.2 Echinops telfairi
AAAAAGAAAGGAAAGAACATAGGAAACACCAAATTGGGGTCAGAAAAGCTTTTAAGATTTAATCTTGAACATAAAGTGGTTAATGAGAATTGAACAAATAAGGAAGTAAATAAAAGAACTGCAATATTTTAAAAGGAGGCTCAAGAAAACAAAGTGTTACTGAAATGTTCAGCCAACACAAGCTAGAAAACCAGAATGAAAGCCCAGACTCAGCATTTCTTCAGCTGAAATACGTTAAGGAAAAAGTCAGGCCTATATTAAAGGATTAGGTAGACCAAAACTTCAGTGACATTTAAAAGAGAGAAAATGGAAGGAATGCACAGAGTGATCGTAATCTAACAACTGTGGCAGCACTACACTGATGTTCATTAGGCTACAGAAGAGGATGTAGGACAAGGGATATCATTACTGATGTCAGATGGATCTTAGCTCAAAACAGAGAATACCAGAAAAATGTTTATGTGTATTTTATTGGCTATGCAAAGGTATTCAACTGTGTGGACCACAATAAATTGTAGATAATCTTGAGAAGAATTGGAATGAACACTTCATTATGCTCATGAGGAACTTGTACATAGATCAAGAGGCAGTGATGAGAATAGAACAAGAGAATTGTGCATGGTTTATAATCAGGAAAGGTGTGTATCAGAATTGTGTCCTCTCACCATACATTTTCAATCTGTATGCTGAGTAAATCATCAGAGAAGTTGGCCTATATGAAGAATGCTGCATCAGGATAGGGAGAAGGTTTATTAATAATCTAAGCTATGCATATTAAATAATCTCCCTTGCTGAAAGTGAGGAGGACTTGACACACTTGCTGATGAAGATAAGGATTGTAGCTTTGAGTATGAATTTAGACTCAATGTAAAGAAGACTAAATTCCTCCCAACTTGGCCCAACAGGTAACATCATGATAAATGGAGAAAAGATTGAAGTAAGGTCAAGGATTTTGTCTTGCTTGAATCCACAATAAATGCTCATAGAAGCAGCAGTCAAGAGATTTAAAAAATGATTTGCATTAGGTAAATCTGCTGACAAGCCCTCTTTAGAATATTGGAAAGCAAGGGTGTTACTTTGAGACTGAGCTGCTTTTGACCCAAGCCAGGGTATTTTCCATTGCCTCATATGCATGTGAAAGATGGACATTGAATAAGGAAGAGGGAAGAAAAATCTGTGTATTGGAATTGTGGTTCTGGAAGAGAATATTGAAAGTACACTGGACTGCCAATAAAACAAATCTGTCTTGGAAGGAGTATGGCCAGATTGCTCCTTAGAAACAAGGATGGCAATACTTCATGTTACACATGTTGGCCATATTGTCAAAAGAGAGTCCCTGGAGAAAGAAGTCATGCTTGGAAAAGCAGAGGGGCAGTGAAAATGAGGAAGATCTTCAATGAGATAAGCTGACTCAGTGGCTGCAACAATTGGATCAGGCATAGGAACAACGTGAGAATGGTTTAGGGGCACGCAATGAATCATTCTCTTTTGAATAAGATTACTTCGTGCTGCAACACACACAGAGGTGTTAGGTACTTGATGGCACCTATCAACAACAACAACAACAACAACAACAACAACAACAACAACACAGAGTTATTATCTCAAAGAGAAATAGCTGCCTTATTTATTTCTGGAAATAGAATATTACCACAAACAGACAATATTGAAGGGAGAATTTGAAGATCCACTGAAGGCACTGGTCAAAACAAAACGTCAGGATGGATCAGCTTGGATGGAAAACTTTGGGCACAAGATGGAACAATATTCCATTCTGTTTTACATAAAGTTTGTATGAGAAGGAACCAACATAATGTACCCAACAGCAGCAATACCCATTAATTAGGTGGATCATTAAACCTCAGAAATTATTGTAGATTTGGGAGCTACTTGTACAATAAACCATATTTTATCAGTAACACTTATAATAAAAACAGTATTAACAAAATATTTTTATCACAAGAATGAGAAGTTTCCATTGAAATAGTTTTCATTTTAGTTACTATTGAATTAGTTCCTATTCATATTTATCCTATTAACGACAGAATGAAGCATTAACCAGATACTGTCCCATGCCCCCATCATTTTGATGTTTGAGCTCATTGCTGAAGTCAATATGTCAATCAAGCTCATTCAGGTTCATCTTTTCCATGAACTCTATACTAAGCATGATGGCTTTCTCCCCGCATTGGTCCGTCCTGACAACATGCTAGTATTTAAATGAATGATTGCCACATCACTTCCAGGGAGAACTCAGGAGGTACTGCGTCCATATCAGACTTGTTCACTCTTCCCACAGCTTATCCACATCTGATTTTGAGTTATTTTTAGCAAAAAGTTACTGTATATGATATCAATTACATTGTTTAATAAATTTCACATTCTGCTTAATCACCTCTTCAGAATTGGTTGGTTAGGTAATTTTGTCTTAGGAGAGTAGATTGAATACACAAAAAATTATTCATTTTTTAGGGTGCATCTAAATACTGGTGTTATATCAAACTTGTTCTCAAATTCATAATGTTGGCTTATGAAATATAGTATTTTTGTTTTATTCAGTCACTTTTCTTTTACTTTTCTAGTAGTAGTGTTCTCTAAATTCCTAAGACGAAGATTTATCTTTTGTTTATTTTTAGATCTGTGAATCTGTCAAAATGTGACAAATACAATATTTCATTTTAAATTGAAAATAACTAATGACAATCACATAGAATAAATTATTTAACTACAGATGCTTACCAGTTCCAAACAGAAAAAGTCTCTGGTTTAGATGCCTTAACCAGACAAAAGTAAACACTTACTGCAATTGAGGTGTTTGAAATGTGAGGAATTCTGCATATCCCATTACAAAAACTAAAATCAAATACTGCAATCGAGATACAGAATTACTAGGCTTAGATGGCAGGGATTCGGAGAATGCATTTTATAGAACATGAATTTGAAAGAGGTCTCATTACTTTATGCTTATAATACATAATATGAGATTCTCAATATAATACTGACTCCCATTTGTGTTAACTAATTTTCTAGATTTAGATCAAATATTTAAAAGTAAGATCGATCAACTCCACTAAACAATTATTTAATTTAGAAAGTTTTCAAATGTATACATTTTCACACTTTCTGACATATGAGCATTTTATAAAATTTATAAAGAAAAATATCAATGAAAAGGTCTTTGTATTAAAGAAGCATGCTACTAGCTTGACTAGGTAATTCTGAACCAATGAAATTGAATGCTAAAATTTGTCTATGTTTTGGCTGGACAGGTCAATGAACCATTAATAGAAAAATGCTAACAATTACAAAATCACTAGAAGTAATCATTTTTGTCATCAATTAGTAATAGTCCTGGATCTATAAATAGTTGTTGTTGAGTCTAATGCTATTTAAGGGAGTTTATGTACAATGTAACAGGTCCCGAATCTTCCTTCCAATCACTGTCATGTTTGAGTCCAGCATTGTAACTGTTATGCCAAACCATCACCCCAAACAATTCCCTCACTCGTACCCTCCTCTAGAGATTAAACTTTCCAGATAATATGATTAAAGTAAAGTAAACGGTTGAAAACATTCTGTTGTGCTCTATATGAATGTCATGAGCTATATTTCAGTAGATTGCCAGGCCTTTTGGCCTAGTCTGTTTTAGTCTGAAATATCTACCGAAATGTGTCCACTATGGGTGACTGCTAGCATTTGAAATACTGCTGGCATAGACTCTAGAAACAGTGCAATAGGAAAGCCATCACAGCACAATAAACTGATAGACAATGTGTGGCAAAACAGCCATTGACATGATAAAACAGTTATTTTAAAAGGTAAGGATCAATGTAAAAATATAAATGAGTACTTGTTAAATAATAAATGACTGCTTAAATGTTGATGCCTCTATGGCATTGATCTGGTTGACTCAGACTTCGCGTAGACGAGAACAAAATGTCCATTTCTTTGCATGATTTTGATAAGAACTTCTGTTGTATTCTCAATAAATCTTCAAATGTTTAAAGAACAATTGCACATGTCTCCATTTACCTACCATATTCCAATTTGAAAATGTTTAATTCTTTCAAGGTTTTTACATGCCATTAAAAAATGCTCTTTTCTATTATAGTCACTATTTCAATTATATGCCCTAGTTTCTCTATAATTTATGTAGTATGTTTCAATATTTAAGTACTTTTGATACATTTTTTTTATGTTCCTTAATTTATTTTTTTGGAAATGTTTGTTGTGATTTCACCATACAGTCACTTATTAGATCACTATCTTATTGATAAAAGCTGTTTTATTATCCTTATCTGACGAATAGGAATGAATACTGCTATGTCTTTCCTCTTGCCATATTGCCAACTCTTATTTTCCAAAGTTGTATTGTGGTTCTTACCTTCCCTTCAGTGTTAGTTAATAAATAATTCCCATCTATAAGATTTATAATAAAATTTGGTTGAGAAGACTCAGGAGAAAACAGTTGTATATTACCAAATAACTAAGAAATACATTATCTCTGTCTTTCAGAAACTTTTGCTCATATATTCTATTTATATAACCTAGCAACATTTAGCATATGTAAGCAGTCCCGGTGGTGCAGATGGCTAATAGCTTGATTGGTAACAAAAAGGTTGGAAGTTAAAGTTCCATGAGAGGAACTGGAAGTCAGGTGATGCACTTCTAAAATACTATTTTTGTAAAGCATATAGATTACAGTTCTCCTCTGACACACATGGAGCTGATATGATTTGAAGTGCCTAATGGGCAAGTTTATTGTTCTTATTATTGTTTAACGTTCATATTGTTAAAGCTGTAGGACTTGTGTGGATTTAAATGAACTTTATTGTTTTCTGTTTCAAATATTGATATTAGAATTCAATTGTTCAAGTACATTAAAAAAATAAAGCAATGCCTGAGTGTAATCAAAGCAACAGCCGTCACACAAATTACAGCTTTATGAAGGAAGGTCAAAGTAATGTCCTGTCATGTGTTTTATGACAGTAGTATAACATACTGTACCAAATGAAGAACTTGATTTGCAAGGCAAAATATAATTGTTGGATATGTGCTTGAATTTTGGCACCTGCTTGAGTCCTGATGGGGTCTGCATGGGATCGCTTATTGTTTTTCTTTTCTGTAATTTATCTCAGCACTGACAGAGAAGTGCAAGTTACAAGTCACAGCTTGAACACCATGCTAGAGGATGACAGAGCGCAATAAAACAATTATTATAAAGACCATATCTCATCCATTATTAAACCTATGAAAAGAGTTTTAATTTCCTGTGCAATTACATAGTGAAATGTCATACACTGGATGAAAAAGATTAATTGCTTTTGATAAAATACTGTACACTTTTATTTGACTTTTGGGGTATCCATTAAATGTAGTAATATCATTTCAATCTGATCTGCTGTATACCACAGAAAATCTTTGTAATTCTGTATAGCAAATATTATTTAATTATTTTCTTTTATCATAAAAGAGTAAGAATAAAATACTAAATCCTCTTGACTCAAAGTACCAAAAGCCACATTCTATTTTTTAAATCAGATGGGAAACTCATTTACCAATCAGCAATAGCAAAATGGGATTAATGCATTTTATAAGAGATTCATAAGTAATATTTACGTCATATGTAGACTCAAATTACAGTTTCTATAATTTGCATTTGTGTTGTACTTACCAAAGATTATTAAGCCATTCATACCAATGACCAGTTGCTTTCTTAATGTCACAGACCTGCTATCAATTTATTTATTTCTCATAAAAGCTAACATAATAGCAAATACATCTTTAGGAAAAGAATCTGTCCAAAGTGAATGTGTAAAATCTCTGCAAAATAACAAACCAGGAAGCTCCTGTGAGAGAATTACATTGGAGAAAATGTAAACTAGAAGCCAGCTATGGCATTTAGACCCTTTGCTTGGATAGGGTAGAATTCAATTATTCTCTTGTGTACCTGAGAAGACCTGCACTTGGCATTTGGTGTAAAATTAATAATTTAACAATTTAACTTTCCATAGGGAAAATACAATTTTACATTTGATATTACTCAGTTGTAAAGGCTCTATTATAGTCATTGGGGTAAGCAATAAATAATACACTAATAATTATATATTTTTAAATGATTACAATGCAAACAGGTGACAATAGTATTTATTTGCAGCATTTCAATATGATTAGG
>NW_022106084.1:1695187-1697255 GCF_000313985.2 Echinops telfairi
TGTAGAAAATTGTACATACTTTTCCATGCTGTTCAGCACTCTTATAGCCCCAACACGGTCATTGCACTGCAACAAATACCTTAAAAGTTAGATTTTATTTTCATCATATCATTAAAGTTATACTCAATTATAATATTCATCTTACAAATCCACCTTTTAGTCTTTTTCTCCAACATAATATAAATGTCAGCTTTATTCTCAGAGTTCACATCTTTTCCAATAATACTTCGCATGTAGGGAATCCACTGTTTTAAATATGATTTTTATACTCTTGGCTCAAATATTTATATTTGCTTTCTTTGTTTAGGATAAACTTTTTTTCACTTAAGAATCCAAGTCCATTTCAATTTTACTTTTCTTCCTCTTTTTTTTTTTTCCTTCCTCTTTTTTAAGCCACTCAAACCACTATTTGGGTTTGAGGGATAAGAAATCTTGAGGGAATTTTTTCTTTTTGTTGTTTTAAAGAAATATAATCTATATATTTGTTAAACCCTCCTTTTTTTGTCCCCTCTACCTCTCTCTTTGCTCCCTTCCACATCCCTGGTCTCATAGTCAAAGTCTTGTCTATCAGTGCATAAGCCACATTTCTTCTTCTTAGCTTTCTTTAGAACAATGGTGATACTAAACATTTATCTTGTTAGATTGACTAAATTTGCTAGGCATAATGTCCTCTAGTTCTGTCCATTCCTTGCATTGTTTAAGGAAATTAACATTGCTTGTTGCTACTGCATAAAATCCCTGGATGAATGTACCAAAGCTTGTATATCCATCCCATTATTATTGGAGTTTCGGGTTGTTTTCATATTTATGCTATTATGGAAATTGCTGTAATAATGATAGGTTTAAATATGTCTGTTAGTGTTATATTCTTAATTTCTTTAGGGTATATAACCAGTAAGAGATGGCTGGATCATAAGGTACTGGCATTGCATTTGTTTAAGGAAGTGTTACACTGATTGCCATCATTGTTAAGTCCTACAGTCCTACTAGCTTCATGAAAGTATCCTTACCTCTGCACATCCCCTCCAGCATTTGTTATTTTCTCTTTCATTGAATTTTACCAAAAGTATCAAAGTGAGGTGATATCTCATTGTTGTTTTAATTTGTTTTTCTCTCGCTGCTAATGATCGCAAACATTTCTTCATATAGTTGTTGCCGGTCTGCATGTCGTCTTTTGTAAATTATCTGTCCATGTCTTGTGACTATCTTTCTATCGGACTATTTGTATTTCTCTGGTTAAAATGGTGTAACTTCCAAGAGATTTTGAAGATTAGCCATTTATCTGAAGTATTATTACTGAATCATTTCCCCTGTGGGTTCTCTGCTGAGAATCTGTGGGTTCTCTGCTGATTCTTTTTATGAAGTCTTTTGCAGAAGACAAACATTTAAAATATAGCTTTGTCATTATTTCTGAGTTCCATATTTATGTATCTACTTGCCTACTCAGTAACACTACTTCAATATCTAATGCTCATCTCAAAATCAACATGCTCGTTTGAGAACATGCAATCCAGGCTCTGACGTGGATTCTCCTAACCAGGGTCTTCATTTTAATTGACCTCAGTTTCACTGTTGCACATGGTAAACATATCAAAAAATCCTTGGTTTCACTCATGCACCATCTATAATTTATCAACCAATCAGAGAACTTCAAAAATTGTATGGAAAATGACATGAAAAAGACAGTGGATATTTTTCCAGAAACTTCTGAAGCCCCCTCATTTTTTGTACTATTTTCAAAATAGATACCAAATAGAACCCAGCTTCAAAGTGATCATGCATATAACTATCACCAACAATTTTTTTTTGTTTTTTTTGTCTCCCTTTGCCAGAAAGTGCTCACTTTTATTCACTATGAGATCTCTCAGATGATACTTGGGGGTGGGGGGAATAAAACAGCACCTCAAAAATATTTTAAATAAGTAAATTATTATATAAATAAACATTTTCCAATGCTAAATTGAGTCACATATTAAGCATTTTTTTTATAACTTGATTTTGTGTTTATTAAGTTCTGGTAACTTGTCTTTTTTTTTTTTTTAATCAATTTATTGGGGCTCATAAAATT
>NW_022106084.1:1698095-1702476 GCF_000313985.2 Echinops telfairi
AAACAGACCCAGCAAGCGCTCTGCCCCCTTATGTAACAATTCTTATTAAGAAAGAAAAATTCTGAACTTGTTTATTTGTAGTCAATTGAAAACCCAAAGTATATCTGAAGATAAATTTAAATTTTTGCCTGCTTCAAAAAAATCTCACTTTAATAGAGCACTTGCTATCGACTATCTCAGTATTTCATGTTTTTATTCTCTAAAACATGCTCTCCTTTCTAACACCTCACTGTAATAAAAATGATGGCAGATCGGTTTCTTTGAAAAAAGGTTGTCATTGTGTGTCAGGCTTAGTTTTGTCTCTGACATGATTGAAGTCAAATTTAGGAGAAACAATCCTTGGAGAAGGACGTCATGATTGGTAAAACACAGGGCAATCAAACAAGTGGAAGACCTTCCACCATATAGATTAACGTAGGGGTGATAGCAATGGTTTCAAACATAGTAAAAAGTGTCCGGACAGACAGGATCAAGCAGTGCTTTGTTCTATGGTACATGAGGTCAATAAGAATCAGAACCAACACTATCTAACAAAAAGATGTCTTTTTAAGGTGTCAGCACACAGTTTTGTTAACAATATCTTCAATTTCATTACTAACATTACAATTCTCTGCCTGATAATCAGTCAGATGCAAGAATGTGAATTAAATATAGTGATGTTTGTTTTCAATTGCAAATTATTCCTACAAAATATGTAGAGTGCTTTAAAATAAGCATAAAATTTAATATATACATAGCTAGTGTTTACTGTGTTGATTCCACTTCTTAATCTCTACTGAGCTAAACCCAATTTATATATATTTTAATCATATCAGAGTCTCTGCAACATTATAATATTAAGATATTTCTTGAAAATTTGTTTTTATATTCTAATACTTTGCATTCCTGAGATTCTATTGACTCTTTTGTATATAAACTTTCATTGTCTCTGCAGATTTCCAGTCTCCTCCAGTGTCTCAAATCACAAACTGAGTAAAGAAATGAATTCACATCAGTGGCTAGGCATCGTCCTTACTAGCTTAAAATTCATATTAGTCAATTAAGAGGATATAGTTTATGCTACTTCATGCCAATAAAAAAAATCAATAAACTTGTTCATATGAACGAAAGACCTAAAAGTTAGGCTTAAATAGCTTTCCACTGAATCTAACTATTAAACTCTCATTTTAAAGTCCAAACCAATCTCATTGTTATTGAGCTGATACTGACTCAGATTCAGAGGGACCATGTGTAGGACTTCTAAGATTTAAAATTTTTCCAGGAGCAAATAGCCTCTCCTTTCTCCTGTGGAGCTGCTGCTGTGTTTGATCCCCCAACTTTCCAGTCAACTGTCCAAAGCGTCACTGATACTACTACCCGGGCTCATGATTTAGATGATTTCTCAGCCCAGCTTTATTTTGTCTATTTGTTCATTCTGTGTATTCTCGATAAGATGGTACTTGATGAGAATAATTACTTCATTTTGGGGAAAAAATCTTATTTTTGCTCCTTGGGGCTATGCCCATCCACTACTCATTTGTAGGAAAGAATATTCTGAGTTGTTTTATTGACCAGAAAGACTTACCAATACTTCCTTGGAAGACACCTTAGTGAAGTAGACGGATGCTGGTGGTCAGGCCTGGAGACAAATCACAAATAATAGAAATAAATAAAAAATGGAACTCTTGCCAAAGAAAAGAATAGTTTTATTGGTGAGCATTCATCTAAAGTACATAATCATTTTCTGAATTCTTCATAATAAAATATAATTATCTCACATAAAACCACATACATGCATCTTTCTTGGTGTTGAACATTACAGTCTTATCCAATCATAGTAAAAATTCCAAGTATAATGTTTCTGAATGTTAGGCAATTCTTATAACCTCATCTGGATAGCTATCCTTATTCTTTTTATATATACAAGGGGGTACCAAAAGAAAGCCCAGAAAAAAGTTCTGCCGGTCACAGCTTTCATAGTGTTTTTCAAGCTAGGCAAGCATCCAACAACCCGCTGAGTTAGTGCACCTAGTTGCATTGCCTGGGAAGGTTCTCTCTGGTCACAGTGAATTTTTTTGTAAAAGCAGTTTTGCATGGACCTTGTGTGTGTGTGTGTGTGTGTGTGTGTGTGTGTGTGTGTGTGTGTGATATGACTTATTTAAGAGAATAGCATGAGGCTATGAAATTTTGTTTCCTGCTTGGGAAAAGTGACTCAGAAACTTTTGCAATGTTGAACAGACCTTACAAGGACAGCATTATGTGGAAAAACTCAGATGTGTGGGCGGTTTTCTCATTTTAAAAAAGGTGGAATGTCAAATGATGACAAATCTTGTCTGGACATCCATCAAGTGCCCAAGCAGATAAAAATGTCCACAAAATTGTGCACTTGGGCTCAAAGACCAACGGAAGACCATTGAAGGGATGGGGAAGTTATCTGGACTAGCTTGGAGCTTGGTTCAGCAAATATAAATGGAAGATTTGGGAATGAGAAGGGTTGCTAAGAAATTTGTTCCTCAGCTTCTGACTGACCAGGAAAAGAGAGCATTGATTGGAAGCATGCTGTGCTATGAAAGAACAGCTCAGAAGTGACCAAGACTCCCTCCCCCACCCCCAGTCATTACTGATGGCGAAACATGGTGCTATTCATATGACCCCTAAAACTAACATCAGTCATGCTAATGGAAGGCGCCATCATCAACTTACCCAAAAAAACTCCTCAAGTGAAATCAAAGAGCAAGAAGATGCTCGTTTGTTTTTATGATGTGAGGGCACAGTGCATTTGGAGTTTGTTCCACCAGGTCAGACTTGCTAATCAAGCTTTCTATTTAGAGGTTCTGAAAAGTTTGCATAACAGTGTGACAAAAAAGGCCTGACTTATGGCATACTGGGGATTGGTTTTGCCACCATGCAAAAGAACCTGCTCATGCAGCCATCTCAGTGCACCTGTTTTTGGCAAAACACAGCATACCTCTCTTGTCCCACACACGTGACTCACCTGACCTCACTCCTGTGACTCCTTTTTGTTTCTGCAAATGCAGAGGGACATGAAAGGACAGCAATTTGACCAAGTAGATGTGAAGAAAAAAACCAAGGATGGTGCTATCAGCCATCCAAATAGAAGAGTTTTAAATATGTTTACAAGAATGGAATCACACATTTGACAAATATATAAAGTGTAATGAACAGTACTTTAAAGGTGATAAAGCTGTTGTGAAAAAAAGAAATACACAAAATTATACCTTTTGGACTTTCCATATTTGTAGAACGTTACTAAAATTTCAAAGAGGTAGTCAATAATATTTAATGTCTTGATATGTTCTATTCACCAGTATCGATATATTTGAGTCCCTAATATATGAAAGTGCATCATTTAAGAAGGGGTTTCACCCCCACAGAATGACAAGGTATTCATTGAAGTCATAGGACTTCTACCAAATGATTGGATGGGATTATGCAAATACGTGCTTGTGGCTCACTAGGAGGATTAGACAGTTTATTAACAATGGTAATGAAGTTCATTGCACCCTGGTTTAAATAGATGCTGGCATGCAAGTAATGCACATAAAACCATACTGAGGGAATTGGTTAATTTGTTCAGCCTCTAGGCTTAAAAGGAGCCACAATAGGGGAGGAAATAGGGTAAATCACATCCACCAAGAAGCATATTGAGAAGTGGAATGCAGCCCTTTGCTCCAGGGTCTGTATGCTAGCAGTCTCTAGATCTGAGAGACAGAGAGGAGGGGAGAGTTTTAAAGCTGTAGATGGTGAGAAGCAGCAGCTGAGACATACCAGCAGCTGAATCAGAAACTAACAGCAGGATGGAGTGATCAGCTCTCCAGCCTATGAAGCAAGTTAGGTCAAGTAGGTGTGATGACCTATAAACAATGAGGGCCTTTGTGTAGAAACCTCCCTGACAGAACGTGCTGTGTCCAAGCACCTACCAGCACTCGTTGAGGCTAATGAGCTTTGTAACACTCTCAGGAATAGGCAGAAGCTAGCTCAAAGGAACTGACAGAGAACTTGCTTGCAGGCACAGTGGAGGAGCTGTCTTGACCAAACAAGTGCATTCCGGATTGTTTCAGATTCACATTTGTAGCCTCTGACTTTCTTTTCTGGGGGCAGCAGCGGGGGTGGAGGTGGGGGTGAGGGGTTATTGAAGACTACTTTACTAGATTGTGTAACTTAAGACCATCCTCTATTTACCTAGCATTTATGGTCCATTGAGAAAGAAAAGCACACACCATTATTGAGTTTATAAGAGCCATCAAGGACTTAGAAATCTTAGGAGCACTGGGAGAATATACCAGAGACTGTCGCATGGAGACTCAGAGTATAATATGTCTTACCCAAGAGAGATTAATCACACATCATTTAATATAAAAGCCTTCATTTCAGCTGGTTT
>NW_022106084.1:1703872-1705473 GCF_000313985.2 Echinops telfairi
CTCAACTCCTTATACTGAATTCTAAGTGCCTTTTCAGGTATTTCTAGTTGACATTCTGCTTACTACTATATCATTAAACAGATGAGTTGAAACTGACTTGGAAACACGTAGCAACAGCTTCAATCAGAAAGAAATATTTGTGCCATCCTTATAGTTGTTGCTGTTCTAGAACCCATTGTTGCACCTACTAGGTCAGTCCATCTTATTGAGAAACTTCCTTCCCTTGACCCTCTCTGCTATACTCTGTATGCTGTCCTTCTCGATGGATATGCTGCCTCCTGGATATGTTCCCATATCCAAGTACACAGGTGAATTTTTTTTTATCCTGGTAAATATTCCTATTCATTTCAAGTGTATTTTTAAACAAGAAGAACAAAAAATTTCTAATAAATGAAAGCTGAAATCAAGGCACAAACACTGCTTGAATATCAGTCATCCAAGTATAAGTTATTTTACTTTTTTTTAACTTTAATTGTAAATTAGGTGAGGGTTAAAATTTGTTTTTTTGCTTTTTCTCTTGATTACACAAACATTTCTTTCTGTTTTAAGTTCTTGTTGTTACGTGACTTCAAGTCAATTCCAACTCATAATCACCGTGTGTTCAACATAACAATACAAGAGTTCCCAGTTTTGCACCATCGTCACATTCATTGTTGTGCCTAATGGTGCATCAACTGTGTCGATCCATTCCTTGATGGTCTTAGTTTTCATTGGCCCTTCCTTTTGCCAACCATGGTGTCCGATCCCAGAGATTGATCTCTTCTGATAAGATGCTTGAAGTACCCTGACTTGCATAAGAGAGACTTTATTATTCAAATGACTTACTCGTCAACATTCTAATTTGTGCAGCAGACTTTCCTAACACAATATGTCCTATGATTACATGACTATTTCTTCTGTTAGCATTTACTATGCATCCAAGAAAAATTATAATGAACAACTGATATTTTCTCCATTTATGGCCATGCCTTCTGCCATTAGTGTTCAGTGGCTCAAATCTGTTCTTGAGATGTCCTTAAAATGCGGTGACATAGACTTGAGGTCCTATTGTGGCTCTCATGAACTTGTTTAAATTTTCTTTAGCTTTAACTTCAGCTTAGATATGAGCAGCAGATGGTCATCTGACAGTCAGCCCCTGGTGAGCTGTTAGCTGCTGCTAGTGAGCTTCCTCGTCGTCTCTTCTCACAGGTGTAGTCCGTTTGACTTCTGTTTACTCCATCAGGAGGAACCCATGTGTATAGTCTCCATTTGTGTTGTTGAAAAAAGAAATTTGCTCTGAAAAAGTTGGTGGTTTTGCAAAATTCTATCATTCAATCTCTATCTCCATAATTTCCAACCACTGTCCCTTTCTGTTTCTAACTTTTGCTTTCTAATCACCAATAATTATTACAGTATTTTGAATACATGTTTGATCAATTTCAATTGAATATGCTGGTAGAATTCTTCAATGTCTTCATCACTCGCTTCTGTGATTGATGCATACATGTATATAATAATTATATTGATTGAATTTCCTAGGAAGTGCATTGATATGATCTTGTTACAAGCACCATTGTATCTCAAAATGGACCCCAAACTGTCCTTGTGGATAATGGATTCAA
>NW_022106084.1:1708026-1709314 GCF_000313985.2 Echinops telfairi
CACCAATGAAACATACAACTTTGCTCTAGTTCTTTAATGCCTCTTCTCAGCCCCCTCCCCACTATCATGATCCAAATTCTCCCTTACAAATCCAGCTAGACCAGAGGATGTACACTGGTACAGATAAGAGCTGGAAACACAGGGAATCCTGGACAGATCAACCCCTCAGGACCAATAATGAAAGTAACGATACCAGGAGGGGAAGGGGAAGGTGGGATAGAAAGGAGGAACTGATCACAAGGATCTACATATAACCTCTTCCCAGCGGGACAGACAATAGCAAAGTGGGTAAAGGGACAGTCTGGACAGTGTAAGACATGACAAAATCATAATGATTTATGAATTATCAGGTGTTTGTGAGGGGGAGTGGAAGGGAAAAATGAGAAGCTGATATCAAGAGCTCAAGCAGAAAGTGAATGTTTTGAGAATGATGATGGCAACAAATGTAAAAATGTGCTGGGCACGATGGATGTGTGCATGGATTGTGATGAGTTGTATGAGCCCCTAATAAAATGATTTAAAAAAAAAGAATCTGCCTTCCACAATTACTGTTGGGATTATAACTGGGCATCACAATAAAATAAAGTGCTAAGTGCTCTAAATTTATTGTGGTAATGATTGTACAACTCTTCTTTATATGATTGAACTATTTAAAGATATAGTTATGAATGATAACCCAATAAAATCATTACAAATTAAATAACATTTTGCCTTGGGCAAATCTACTGAATAAAATGTCTTTAAAGCTTTGAAGAGCAAAGATTGAGGACTAAGATTGCCTGACCCAAGCCACGATATTTTCCATTGCCTCTTACACATATGAGAGTTAGATATTGAGGAAGGAAGAGTGAAAAATAATCGATGTGTTTGAATTATGGTGATGGCTAAGAATATTGAACATATCATGGGCTTCCAAGAGAACAAACAAATCTATGTTGGGAGAATGGTAGCTAGAATACTCAGTAGATACGAGGACAGTGAAAATTGGTCTCAAGCCCTTTTGATCTTTTATCAGGAGAGACCAATCCCTGAGATAGACATAGTGCTAACTACAGGGGCCCTGGAGGAAACACACCGGCACCATAGCTGCACCAATGGATTCCAAAGCATTGCTCTCCCACAAGGTGGTGATGAGCCAGACCCAACTTGTTGACAGCATCTGTATTAGTCTGGGTACTTTAGATAAACAGATCCACAGCAACTCATGTATAAGAGAGTTTTATGTAAAGAAAATGTGCATCACGAAAACATCCCAACCCAATGCTGCCCAAGCCCACAAGTCCAACAT
>NW_022106084.1:1710294-1712151 GCF_000313985.2 Echinops telfairi
TTTTGGAAGTATGTACAGAGAATAAAAGAGACTGATATTAATTTCTACATGTTAAGCTTTCGGAAAATCAGGGTTTGATTTTGTAAACTGGAAATAACTATCTCTTCCTATTTCCTAGAAGGTTTCTTTCTGAATGAGTAAAATTTTTTTAACACATTTAGTGAGGTTAACAGTTGAATAAAACCATAGTTTTAATATTACTTTTCAACATAATATAGAAATTTGAACATTTCTTAATTTATAAATCTAGCATCTCCTGATTTTTTCTGCTGAATTTCCAACTCAGAATACCATAATAAATCAAAGAGTAAAAATATATAACCTTCTGCAGATTTCGTAGAGTAAAACTAACCTCTGTCTGTCATATTTTGTTTTGTTATTTTTTCCCCCAAAGTGAGTAGGCGTCTTCATAATGGATATCACTAGCAACAGGATAAATTATACAATTTAGATTAGTTTCATGCATTTGTTGATAACTGACTAATTTACCACACCTGATTTTTGATCCACTACCTCTAATGAAATGTAGACTGAGACCACGGTATACAGGCACTATACAATATCACAGCAGCATCTGCTATTAGGAGTCAGAGAGCAGAGATAAAAGCTTCAATTACAGGCTTAATAGAAGCCAGAGTTTTGTGCTTAGAAATGATAGATGATAATGAAAGAAAAGCAAAAATGGTTTTTTCTATCATTACTGCCTGTTACTCTTAGACTAAGTCCTGTCTACAGGTGTAGGTCATGTATTCCTGAACCCGTTTGCTATACATGGCAAGTGAATTCTCTCAGCACCTTAGTACTTACAGGTTTGCTACATGCACAGAGCTGCTTCATAGGATGAGGAAGTGTTTTTCAGATCATTTATTTATGATCATGTATACATTGAAAACACATTATTTCTTAAACTTCCTTTTATATAGTCTGTGAAATGTGATGTCAGCTAAAGGGTCCCATTGCATATGTTAGTAACACTAAACCCATTAAACCTTTTTATTCAAATGATAATACTATGAGGAAAAAGTATTATATGGTAAAAAGGAAACTTAATTAAGTGAATTGCTTCAAAGTCTAATTTAGGAATACTTAACTATACATTTTTGTTTCTGAATGCCTCCATTGATAGCTGTTAAAAGTTCAAAAATGATACTTCTGATTTATCTTCATCAAATAGAATCACTTTTTTCTTCGTTTTTTCAGGCAGAGCCCATTAGTTTTCTGCTTCAATTCTGTTGTATTCTCTGGTTGCAGGAGATCAATCCTTTATTTTCACTGATTGACCTGTTTTCTTTTCAGTCTCTCCCTGTCAGAATTGTATGTAATATGAAATCCAGTTTTTGCATTCAGTAATTTCTTAACACATCCATTTAGTAACAGGACACACAAAAGCTTTTGTGATTTTATTAGTCATTTATAAAAGGAAATCTGAGTTCTGTGACTGCCAGGGCTAGATATTATTCCTACACAGGCAGTATTTCAAAGAAGATTCACAATAACATACTTCAAAAATCAACTCTGTGTATATACAGTATATGGAATTAAACAATAATTGCTCTGTTGTACGGTAGAAACTAGTATGATGTGCTTTCCTCTAGGATCCTTGCATTGTTTCCTCTTTCAAATAGTGGAGCCACATCTCAAGATCACTGCTCTTGAAAAATCCAAAGAGACTCAGCAGGATGCCCCAAACTTTCTTTCTTCACCCACTAGAGCAGGAACCAAAGATAACTTTGCTCGGTATGCAAAAGAAAGCCTTACAGTCTCTCTCTCAGGGAGTGTTCTCGGTACCCTCAAACACGGGAGAATCTGGGGATGTCAGGGAGCTGACTGAGAGCATTCCCTGCAGGGAGAAGGCAT
>NW_022106084.1:1712585-1714143 GCF_000313985.2 Echinops telfairi
ATTTCATACTTTTGAAAAGGTGATTCCCATAATTTCTTCAACCTGTGTCTGCTATTCATTCATACTGCTATACTGTTTTAATACCACTGCATGAACTTGCCCCGTAATTATAGGTGGTAGACAATAATCATGTCTGATATACATATAAAGTAATTAAATGCTTGTTGAATTCTCATGGTTTATTAGAGCAACATACATAGTTTTTCAGTGAATCCTTTTGTTTTTTCACACAGCTATTATCTATTCTCTGTGGACTCATAAATACATTGTGTTGGAAATTTAGAATTGTGGAGAAGATAATTCTGTTGAAGAATAAAATGAAATCAGTAAAGCGCCTCACCGGCCATGGCAGTGACCATACTATGATATAAAATTGTCTTGTGAAAAGATCTCTCATAAGTGCAGGGCCCGGGAGTTAAAGTTGTCTGTAACCTCAAAAATGTTACTCCATTTGACTGGTTATTTTGTAAGTTAAAACAAAGTTTATAGCTCTCAGTTTTTCTAATTATTACATAGAATCTACTTGAAATTTCAATCTTTCATATATATTTTAAAAGGTTGAAAATCACTGTTGTCACAGATTACTTATAATAGTATATAAAATGTCATTATTTTTGGTTAAAAATGACTTAGTATTGAGAACAGACTACTTACTGGTCTTTGGCAATTTGTTTGACAAGATTTTTCTGAAGAATATAGCAATAAAATGTTTTTCCTATTTTCTATATAGTGCCACCAATAATCTTGGGCTCCCACTGTCACCCATAGCCTTCTGCAAACCAGAGTCTCAGACTTTAGGCTCTGAGACTAGTCTCTCCCTTCAACTGTGGATTATATGCTTCACAATCCTGCAGTGACTAATGATGTAGTGCTTCTTCCATGTGGACTTAGTTGGCATCTCACTTACACGGCTGCTTGTTTGGAGACAAGCCTTTAAGACCCCAGACTGTATTTTATCTCATAGCTGAGCACCATCAAATTTCTTCACTACACTCTGCTATAGTACCCATCTCCTCTGTGTTTCATTCCTGGAGGCAAGTCTTGAGCATGGCCATGATATGAGAACTAATTGTTCTTAAGTTGGAGCTGGGATTTAGTGTGAGCCTCAAACCCATTCCTGGAACTGTTTGTTTGTGTTTTCTTTTATTTATTATTACTACTTGGGAATTAACCCAACTGACGTCATTGCATCATTAAATCTCATCTAGCGGAGTTGCACCATTGTTCCATAATTGGTTTGCAAACATCCTAATTCTTCTCGGATACTTTAACATCATCTCCCTTTTATCACACCCCCTCACTTGTACCCCTCCCCAAAAACCTAGTTCTACTGGCTATCCCTATGGGTTTATTAATCCTAGGTTGCAGGATAGGAGGAAAGTCGTCCCTAAACAGAGTGCACTGGAAAGTTGAGTATAGAAAGTCAAAGACACGAGCCTTACTTGAACAGTTAAAACTAGTCAGCAGAGTCCCCCTGAGATACATGCTGGACCTGATCATTCCAAATTCCTATGTATTTGGAGCTTATGTTGTTTTGTTTAGTTTTTGATGTATTATA
>NW_022106084.1:1715001-1718356 GCF_000313985.2 Echinops telfairi
AAAAAAACACTCTAAAAAAAAAATGATGGCTTTTAAAAAAGATGTTTCCCATCTGCATTTCCAGTATTAAAAACAATTGCTTTTTCTAATTGTCATATAGCTATAATTTGAATATTAATGATGGAGGCCATTATTTATGTTTGCAAGAAATACCTATTTTCTGATAGAAAAATTGAGATTAAAAATCTAAACTGGTTTTCATGACATAGTTTTCAGAACTTGACCTGATCTGAATCAAAGATAGTGAGACTTAATCTCACATACTTTGAAAATGTTAGCAGAAAGGACTAATACCTGGAAAAACACATCATACTTGGTCTGCAAAAAAAAACAACAACCAAAACTGGTGGGGCATGGGGGCTGGGGAGGGGGAGACCAAAGGTATGTAATTTTTAATATGGCTCTACTAATTATAGTCTCTAAGCCCTACCAATGTTTTCCTGATGGCTTTGCATAAGAGAAAGTAAGGGAAGGCACTGATAAGCTTGAGTTGTGAGTGCTCGTTCACAGGATTTAATGTGATTGCCATCTGTGATGTATAAAATTGGTACACTCAGAAGAAGGGGGTGGGGTGGATTTTACCAGCAAAAGCCAGGAGTGGGGATATCCTCTGGACCATGAGGTCCCTGTTCAGTGAACCTCCTTGATCCAGGAGATAGCTCTGAGATATGAGAAGTGATAGAGTGGCAGTAGCAACAGACAATGGGTCAGAACATGCGACAGAGCAGTGCACATCCCAGCCCGCAGAGGAAGTACAGCGGAGTCATTTAGGCAGGAACACAGCTTGCAGAGTGGAGATCCTCAGGGCACTTAATTTGGCAAAATGGGTTCACTGTTTCTCTTTAGCTAGAGGCTTACAGTGGAGTGACATGCCTTTTGGATATTTATTCACAGCAGAAAGAGCTTTATAACATGTATTGAGTGAACTATTCTATCTGAGCATCGCCATCTGAAGTACAGCCTATTGATTTCATAATAAACTCCAGAGTCATGACCACTGTCTCTGAGTGGTGTGTGGTACTGCAATGAATTTTGGAGGCCAACTGAAAAGTTGTCAGCACTTGGATGAGGCCCAACATTAAGGTGTTTAATGGACTGATACAGTGGGTACAACCATAGGGTCACATATATCAACCATTGTAAGGACGGTGTAGGACCAGGCTGTGCTGCATTCTGCTGTACATAAGGTCCCCACGAGTCAGAGGTGATTCTATGTCACCTAACAACAACAACCTGATCTGAAGAAAGTAATAGCAGACTTAGGCATAACATTGTAGTATAACTGAAAACAAAGTTTTCATGAATATAGTTAGTAAAAGGCATCTCAAATACCGACTGTGCCTACTTTCACCACCCGTACCATGGTCTATAATGCAATAAAAGACAAGATACATATATATGACTCTGGATTTATTCATCAAAACCTGCAGGACTTGTGCATTATGAGGCACTCTGAGTACATGCCGTTTTCTAACCCACTGCCTTGAGTTGACTATAAGTCATAATGCGAATAGGGCTCTTAGGCTGTAAATATCTATGGGAGCAGACAGCTTCATCTTTCTCTCACTGAATGGTTCTAGGGTTTGAACTGCCAATCTTTGGGCTAATAGTCCAAATCTTACTGGACATTACCACTAGGGTTCCATTTTCTAGAGCACGTTTATTATGACTACTGAATTCAAACCGATAATGCTTACTAAAGTTGGTATCATTTATAGTTGCAGGAGACTAAATGTTAATAGTTGTCATTTAGAGGCTCACATAACTCTACGTTCTACTCAACAAGGAAGTTTCATTTCTATTCCTTGTTTTTCTATAATATCACTATTTGTTCCTACAACTTAAATTTAACTGGCAAGTACTATGAGTCCAGCTGAGCTTTCTATGTGGAACTTGTGCTAGATTGAGCAACAGCATAGCTGAAACTCATGAATGAATGTTTATCTTTAAGTCTTGATTATCATTTTCATTTGAATTATTATAGTATTGCAAGGAAACATTCAATACTTTCTAATTCTTATTTTGCTTATGGAGTAGCATGTATGCGCGCATGCGCACTCACACACACACACAAAACACATTGTTGCTGGGTCAATGCTAACTCATAGAAAGCTGATAGCACATATCGCTGCCCCATTGAGTTTCCAACATACACTCCCTGCCATCAACTCAATTCTGACTCTTTGCAACCCTGTAGGACAGTGGTATTGTCCCTGTGTGTTTCTGAGACTAACCCTGCCGGGGGTAAACGAGAAACCCTCATTTTTCTTTTGTGGAGCGACTGGTGGTGTTGAACTGCTGACCTCCCGGTTAGCAGATGAACCCATAACCCATGATTCCACCTTTAAATCTTCACCAAGGTAAATTACCTTAATTTTTGTTTGTTTTTTTTTTTGCTGAGTCATTCTTGAAGGAGAGGTTGGTGGGTTTGAACTGCTGACCTTCCATTAGCAGCCAAGTATGTAATGAAGAGCTGCTTCATTCTATCTAAGCATTTCCAATGTTAGTATATGTGCTGCCAAAGCAAGCACTCTGTCTAAAGATTTCTTAAAATCAGTTAACCATCCATGAATGTTAATTGTAGTAACTGAGATTAAAAGCAATTTAACATGAATTACGCAACATTTGATAAATAGGATAAGGGAAATTTAATTTTTAAATGTTAATATGTAATTTTACTCTTTAAAACTTGTCTTTCTTTGAATCAAATTATTATCAATGTTCTTTTGTGGGTCTCGAAGGAACAGTGTGGAAGCTGTGCTGCTCTGGGTGAGATAATGCCTTTATATGTCTACATCTACCAGCTAATCTTATAAAAGGATTATTTAGCAAATAACAAAAGACACTATTCAATCAAATTTGTGCAATGTGTTGTGTTTTGTCTCCAATATCTCTATCTAATTTTTCAATCTAGATTCTATATTTCTTTGCAGTGGTCACACAGACAATGCTCGTGATCATGGGGCTTATCAGGTAAGAAATGCTCAGGATATAGATGTTCAGTCAGCACATGTTCCTTCAGAGCTACTAATAAGTAGCGAAGGGACATACATCTGTAACCCAAAGACATTCTGTCCAAATTCCATGGATAAGCAAATCCAGCTTCCAGAAGTAAGTACTCAGAGGCACCTTACAGCCTCCATTTAGCCTCAGTTTGAAGGCATTCAGTTTAACGTCTGAGGGTCAGCAAGCCCACCAGCACCCCTAATTAAGTTCCCAAGGCACCTCACTCCACAAGCCAGTCTCCTTCCCCAAAGCACTCAGTTTTACTTGCTCTGTGAGCTGGGAATTTCATCATTCTGTCACATTCTCGGGTTCCTGTTTCTGCTGCTGCACCTCCGTCATTCCTCTGCTC
>NW_022106084.1:1719006-1721388 GCF_000313985.2 Echinops telfairi
GATACTGGGAGGAGAGAGGGAGGATGGGTTGGAAAAGGGTAACCAATTACAAGGATCTACATGTGACCTCCTCCCTGGGGGACAGACAACAGAGAGGTGGGTGAGGGGAGACGTCGGACAGGGAAAGATATGACAGGATAATAATTTATAAATTATCAGGGGTTCATGAGGGAGAAGGGAGTGGGGAGGGAGGGGAAAAATGAGGATCTGATGCCAGGGGCTTAAGCCGAGAGCAAATGTTTTGAGACTGATGAGGGCAATGAATGCACAAATGTGCTTTACACAACTGATATATGTATGGATTGTGATAAGTGTTGTATGATCCCCTAATAAAATGATTTAAAAAAAAACATTCCATAAGGCAGTTTATGGTCAAGATCTGATGGTATTGAATGATGCAGGCCAAGGTCAATAAAGACACATCCAAAATCATAAAACTCTAGGAAGTGACTGAGTACCAAATACCAATTGAGATGTTTCCATAAACCAATGCAACACAATCAAACAATAGGACTCACTCATGCATGCCAATAACCTGGCCAACTGAGGTATCTTTTCCTCCATTTTAAAGACAGGTGATACGAAAGAATACAGAAAGTTTTGAGTAATATCATTGATTTAATACACAAAACTTGTGTGAAAGTTATGTAAAAACGTTTCAGCATTACATTAAGTAACTGCCAGATAGTCAGCAGGGTTTATAAAAAGACATCCAATAAAAAAATTTTAAAAAGACATCCAATGATGTTTATCATAGTAGATGTCAGAAAGGTCTTGGCTGAAAGCAGGACATATCATAAAGATATTAACTTATATTTAATTGGCTGCATCATTTAATGGAATTAGACTGCATAATTTAACAAATTATAGACAACATCGTGAAACATTTGAATCTAGAACACTGAATTGTTTTCATGAGGAAGCAGTACATAAGGGCAGTCATGCAAAGGGAACCAGGGGAAAGTTTAAATCAGAAACAAGTTCATCAGGCCTTTACATTTTCCCCATCTTTATTAAAATTACAGGTTGGGCAAAGAATCCAAAAAAACTAAGCTGAATAATGAAGACTACATTAAGACTGGAAAAAGGATCATTAACTTGCAATATAACGATTGCCCAAATTTTCCCACTGTGTGCTCACTGATATGAAAAAACCTTGAAGCACTTACGGATGGAATTTAAATGGTACCACCTTCAGTATGGATCATACCTTAACATAAATGAGATGAAAATCTTTACAACTGGATCAATATCATAAAAAAGGAGAAACATACTTATATATTTAATTGAGAAAACCTACTACAAAAGACCTCTTTAAAGTGTTAAAAGGCAAACCACTTTAAGGACTAAGTTGCACCTCATTCAAGCCATGGCATTTGAATCACCCCATATGCATGCAAAGCTGGATAGTCAATAAGAAAGAACAAAGGGGCTCCCTTTGAACTGTAGTCTCAGTGAAGAATATTACACATATCACAAACCATGAGAAGGAACTGTACTGCAAAAAGTACAACCTTAATGCTCCTTAGAGGGGAGGATTGCCAGTATTTATGTCATACATCTTGAAGATTTTATCAAGAGGCGCCAGTGCCTGGAGGACATCATTTTGATAAAGGGATAAAAAAAGACACTCAACAAGACAGGTGGACATAGTGTCTGCATCAATAGGCTTAACATGGCAAGACTGGAGGGAGGGCTTAGGGCTGGACAGCCAATCATTCTGTTGTCAATAGTCTCACTATGATTTGGAACAGATTTTATAGGCACCTCCTAAAAAATAATTGAATACATTTTCCCAAGAAATATACTAGATAAAAATTGTAATTATTTCTGTCTAATATATAATATATTCTGTGTAATAGTATAATATATCGCATATATATTTCTTAATATATATCATTCTATTATAATTATATATAGTTATATATGTGTATATATAATATAGATAGCTCCTCTGTAACTGAAATGGAACTGCAATAAAATGGGATTGACGCTACATGCTTTGGAAACTTGGGTTTAACAAAGAGTGCTAAAATTCAACCTTGCATTAGTCATAATAACTTCGTGACAGTGTCTTAATATGTGAAAGAAGAATTGAACTATAGAGATAGAAAGGGCTTCGTTAAAAGCCAAGATTGCCTCTCCGTATGACAGTTATTAATATTAGATCATTTGCTTGGCTAGAAGTGGAGCTTATGAGGCATATAGAAGCCACACAAATTTCGTTGAGATTGAAAACCTCTCGCTAAATTTCTCCCTTCTTCCTCTATTCTTTACAAATGAGTTAAAAAGTATATGACTGGCTATTATTTAATTTCATTGCTCTAATTCATATTTGTTACAGAAAAGGTTTTCCTCTGATAAGTTTGATACAAATGGGTA
>NW_022106084.1:1721689-1723820 GCF_000313985.2 Echinops telfairi
ACGTCTTAAAAAGAGGGCAGGGGGGTGTAAATGGTTTTAAGCACACAGTGTACCACAGTCCTGCGATAAGTAAGGGGAGTTGCAATGAGGAATAAGGAAGCTGGGTTCTGACTGTCAGCTCAAGAACTGGCTCTTCTACTAAACAGTTATGTGATCTGATATAAATTACTTATTCTCTCTATGTTTCAGTTGCATTGCCAGAAAAGTAGGGGCGATAATGGTGATAGATTTGAATTAAATTGTGTCCCCACAAAAGGATGTGTTTGAATTTTAAGCTCTATGTGTATGATTGTAATTCTGTCTGGCAAAGGGGGTTATCTGTTATTTCAATGACATCTCACTCACCATGGAGTCAATTTGGACTCATAGTGATCTGATAGGACAGAGTAGAATGCCTGTGTGGGCAAGAGTAGAAGCCTCATTTGTCTACTGCAGAGTGGCGGTTGGTTTTGAATTACTGACGAAGCAGCCCCACACCTAGGATGCTATACCAGGAGGGCCCCTATCACGGCATCAAAAACAAACTAAATTCACTGCCATAGAGTAAAGGCCGATGCATAGCGACCCCTTGGTGGGTTTCAGGAGTAGAAAACCCAGTCACCTGCAGAGCTGCTGTTGGTTTCGAGTGATGGCTCACCTTATAATGAAAACATAACATGATAGGTTTGTCCTAAAGCAATCACTCTCAAGTTATAAAAGAAAGATTAATTACAGATGCAGGCACAGCATTAATAAACCATAAGGATCCCCTAAAAGCTAAATAACACCCAAGAACATTTACAAAGAAGAATAAAAAATATCAAGTTGCTGATTTGTTTCTGCTCCAGAAATATGAGAATATAATTCAGTTTTTCCAAAGTCACTCATGTGTGGTACGTCTTTTACAGCAGCACTAGGAAACTAGGACAATGACAATTATAATAGCCAGCCCTCCTAAAATTAATTTGAACTCTAAATGAGCCAATATTTCTAAAGCACAGACCAGCACTACATATACAAAAATATATTTAAATGCATGTTTTCCCTACTGTGACACATCCAAGTAAAATGATTATTTCTATAACTCTCAAGCCTCCTGAAGCCTTTGTAGTTTGTAATTTCTGATATACATTCTTATTTGAAATAGATATTCATCTTACTGCAAAATAAAGGAACCTCAATAAAGCTGCTTGCTACCTGATGGGAGAAAATTTTCCCATATACTTGTGCACATTTTTCGAGCAAAGCTGTTCATTGCACAAGCCTTTTTTCTAGACTCTTCTTTCAGAAATGCCTTTGGAAACAGAAGAAAGGACAAGGATAATTCTATTATAAAAAAAAAATTCAAGTTCCTAGACACATAATCGCCTTCCTGAAATGCAAGCCATTGAACATATGAGCATCCACCTGGGCGCATCTCTGGGACTTGAGTGAAGAAAGAGCAACTGGTGCAACAAAGTCCTTTCTCCAGGTTCCAGGAGTGTTTGTTCAGTGTCCATCAAACTGTGGCAGGTCAACCTGGTAGCTTTAAGTAGATTGAACTCCCGACCTTTTTCAGTTCTTGACAGAACTTTGCAGAAATCAAAATTGAATACTGCAATATTTGTGTTGGCAAGCTCCTCTACTTTTTGTGAACAACGTAATAAAACATTCAGTACAATGATAAGTTGACTTTCAAAGGACAAACACTATATATAGTCAACAGACTAATTAATTTTTTTTAGTAAAATTGCATTCACAATTAGTGAAGTCAAGGCGTAGATGCAACACTGTCCTCCAATTTAGCCTTTCAGCTGTTTGATGTGTGGCTCACGGCTGCCATGGCTGATTGATGCAGAGTCGCAGATGCATGATGCCTCACTAGAGTCTTGGAAAGGGCCTCTTTGCTCAGATGTATTGATAAATTCAGGACTTAGACACTTCATAGGGCAAGGGATTATCAAAGTTCCAGGCAGCAGCTTGTGACAGGAGCATTTTTCACAGCTTACCTCAGGAGAACATACATCAATATGCTTTTTCCTTGTGTGCTACGATCTTAAAAATGATTGAGAAATACAACTCAGTTCAAAAATGAAGATCAATTTTTTTTCAAATCATATAAGCATGGACTATTACTATTGTTGTTTATATGAAAATTGAACATTATATTCCT
>NW_022106084.1:1725284-1726414 GCF_000313985.2 Echinops telfairi
ATAAAATTCTAAAAAGAAAATATAGAATATGAGTCAGATTTTACACTTTTGATTAAGTATTCCCAAAACAGAGGGAAAGAAAGATTCATTTTACCTTCCTGTTGCATTCTCTTAGTAAAGTGCTGTGGATCGTTAACACTTTAGACCCTACATGCTGTGGTAAAACTTGTGGAAGTGTTTTTACACATTTGATCTGCTTATTACACGTTTTATGACTTTGTGTGCTGCATTGAATGTTGTCTCCCTAATATTCATGACCATCTAGAATATCAGAAAATGGCCTTTTGGGAAATAAAACCTTTGAAAAAGTATTTAATTAAGATGAGATGAAGGTATACTGGATTAGGGTGGGTCTTAAAGCAATGATTTTATAAAAAGAGACAATATCAGGAAGACACCCCTATGGGAAGATGGCCATTTAATGACAGAAGTAGAGATTGTAGTGTACTAGCTACAAGCAAAGAGTAATTGTTAGTGATTATGTGTAAGTCTGATAACATCACCTTTGTGTCATCAAATTTTTGTGTCTCTCTCTCCTTTCCACGCCCCTTCACCACCATGCTTACAAATCCTCTCCTTGTCTCCAGAGGCAACTCTCTGTGGACCACCAAACACGGAGAGCTGTTAGTTTCCCGGCCAGTTTGGATCTGCTCAACACTACACCTACTAACCTGCGATCTTCCTGTGTCCTGCTTCAACGTGCTGCATCATCAGCCGGCAGCTACACAACTCTGCAGAGGCCCTCAGATGTATGGGCTTGAGTTGGAATGCCTTCTGGCTGTCAGGCTCTTTCTTATACATACATGAGTGTCAATGGATTTGTTTTTGTTGACAACCTTGCCTAACCAAGAAAGCAACATCAAAGATTGTCTACAACAACCAGAAGCGAGGAAACTGAAAAACCAAACATTGCCACCATGTCAATTCTGACTAAAACTGACCATGTAGCAGAGGACAGAGTAGACCCCGACCTTGGAGTTTCTGATACTAACTTCTTTTTTTTTAAAATCATTTTATTAGGGGCTCATACAACTCTTATCACAATCCATACACACATCAATTATGTAAAGCACATTTGTACATTCATTGTCCTCATCATTCTCAAAACATTCCCTCTCCACTTAAGCCCC
>NW_022106084.1:1727275-1730030 GCF_000313985.2 Echinops telfairi
GGGCACCATCAGCTTTCTTCACCACATTTGCTTATTCACCCGCTTTTTCTTCAGCGGTTGTGCCAGGAAGGTGAAAATCATAGAATGCCAATTTAATTGAAAAAATATTCTTGCATTGGGGGAATACTAACTTCTTATAGGAGCAGAAGCCCCATCTTTCTCCCTTGGAGCAGAGGGTGGTTTCTAATTCCTGACTTTCTGATCTATAATCTACCAAGCCACCAGGTCTCAGCTAGAAGCAAGACCAAAGGCTAGACCTTTCCCTTGAGGCTACCAAAAAAAACCCAAAACAGTCTTTTCATTATCTTTTTATCAGATATCTAAGCTATGGATTAAAACGGACTTAATGGCAGTGAGTTTGCTTGTTTGTTTGTTTGTTTTGAACCTTCAGTACAATAGCCTGGTCTCATGATGAGTCAGTGTGAGGGTGCTACCTCAAACAGTGGTGGCTTGAACCTACAAAGTGGTTCTGTTGAAGAAAGACCTGGTGACCAAACT
Organism: Echinops telfairi; assembly: GCF_000313985.2. Taxonomy (NCBI): domain Eukaryota; kingdom Metazoa; phylum Chordata; class Mammalia; order Afrosoricida; family Tenrecidae; genus Echinops; species Echinops telfairi. Next base: position 1,727,774 of record NW_022106084.1, read on the forward strand.
TTACCCTTAATAAGTATTGTCTAGAAAACCCTATGGGGCAGTTTTATTCTGTCACATAGAATAATTAACAGTTGAACATTGACTCAAAGGCACACAAAAACACAAACAACAAGCTCCAGAACCGGGAGAGAATCATTTTGGGTGTTTTGTTTCATTTAAGTCACTCGATTTGTGGGTTTTGTTTTATCAAAGCTAGGGGATAATAGATGTCATAAGCTATGTACTATTACCATTATCTATTATGGGATGAAAATAAAGTTTAAAGTAAGCAATTGGACTTACTGTCCCAAAGCCTTGAAGAGAAGGGTGTGTATGTGGTGTAAACAGGGCAACAACTTAAAAGCAGGACTCTGCTGGTAAAGTAGAAGCAGCCTCTTACAGGAGACTTTCACTACAGTTATCTATCTGAGAGTAGTACAGGGTAATGTTTAATATCAAAGAATGTGAAAATATATATCTGCATATTCACTGTATATATATTATGTACTTTCTGGGCTAGAATGGACACAAATTTGTGAATTCTAAATGGAGTTGCTTCCCTTAGGGCTGATGTGGTTTGGAACTTAAAAAACCAGACTAGCAACCTGTGTGTGTTTAGTATCAACTACTCAATATACAGTAGTTGATTGTATTTCCAAATTAAGTCATGTATTTTGTTCAAATTGCAACTGATTCAATTTATTATCCAAGTTGGGAAGGAGACCTAGAGATTTTAGCAAAAGAAGAAATTAATTTTTTTCTTTAAATTGTAATGCTACTACATGCCAATTACTAATGACTGACTGCAACTGAAATGTAGCAGTCTGTAAATATGCAGAAAGGGAAACAATAAGGTCTGATAGATTCCTGGTGACGGAGTGGTTACACATTGGGCTAAGGAATGGCAAGGTCAGTAATTTGAAACCACCATCTGCTGTGCAGTAGAAAGACAAGGTGTTATACTTTCATGACGAGTTATTTTCAGAAATCTGCAGGGACAGTGCTATGTTGTCCTTTAGGGTCGCTATGAGTCGACTCAAATTCGAAGAAGATTTTTTTGTTGTATTTTAGGTAGAGTGAGTGGGGTGACAATTACTCTGCAGGCAAATGCTTGACTACGTATTCGCAAAGTTTCTTATGCTTATTGTGCAAGAAGTTCTTCATAGTTAAAATTTTGATTAGACTGAGGCTTACTTACCTGGCTGCTACATGAGCTGTGTGTCTCCAAAATTTACATACAAATACAATGACCAGGAACTACTATTGTTTACATTATTGAATCTTCATAAGAAGGCCGTGAATAAAGGGATGCTATTTTGTTCAGTTTACAAAAAGTTAAACAGATTAATTAACTTACCCAATGTTGAACAGCTGGTACGTGGTGAAGCTGAGACTCACAGAAGGAAGCTAGCAGTGATTGCATAAATGGAAACCTCCTAGAAAGCTCGTCAGTGCTTTGGAGGGTGAGGCTGTGAGGCTTTCCAACAATGTGCTGCTCGATAATTAGTCTGGCAGTCTGAATTCTATTCCACAAACTTTAGGCTACCTTCAGTACATTATTTTCTATTTCATTTTTATGTAAGAAATAAATGCCAAATCACATTTGATATTTTCCCTTGATATTTCCCTAAAATACCAGCAATGATTTATGAGAAAAGGTCATGTTTCTCCATATTTATCAGTGCTATGATATAATCATTCCATCTCTTTGTAATAGCTGTTGAAACTTCATAATTAAATATTAATTTGAAATTCCACATGAATATAATTCAATGATTCTGACAAACCAGAGTTCCCTAGTGTAAATCTACTGAAATAAAAACTGTATCACAGGAAATAAAAACTGATCAGTAATTCTTTTAGATCCACGGCAATTGCCGTGTATTTACACTCTGGAATACGTACAGACATGAGTCTATAAGAATACACTCTCTCTCTATCTAAATATGATACCTATACCTGCACTACAAAGTAAAAGATGAAGGTGCTAGCAATCTTCATCTTATTAATGGCCTTTAAGCATGTTGCTCCACGTGCCTCAACTCCCATACCCAATGGATTCTGGGTTTTCTTTTCACTTCGTACTTGTGCGAACTGCTCCTCCAATCTGTGAGCCAATCCTTTCACAGAGCCTTGTAAACGGAAGCCAGAAGTTAACGCCTGTCTTCTTTACAGGTCAGAGGCAAGGTTTTCTCAGATCACCGACAATCAGGAAAGGGAAAATTAAACAAAAATTGAAGCCAAATAAAAATGTTCTAAGAAAAGAATAAAATTATTC
>NW_022106084.1:1731092-1733227 GCF_000313985.2 Echinops telfairi
TTCCTAGGTGATAGGAAATGGACCGACTTCAGCTCCTTGTTAACCGGGCAACTTTGCATTGTGTGCGACTGGCATTCTCAGCGTTCTTCTTCTTTTTTTTTAATAAAACAGATAATATCTCACTGAGGTGAAAGGGTATCAAGGTAAAGAGTTGTACCTTTTAAATTGTGGCATAAGTGTTAGAGTGTTTTTTATATGTTTGAGGGATAACGCTTTCCTCAATTATTTCTTCAATCACCTCTTCAGTTTTATCTTAAGTGCCTTTAGTTCATCTTTAGTGAAATTTTGTAGCAAAGCACACTGAGTCATATGAAAAGGTGACAGTCTTCACTGAAACTTATATGCAGCCTCTAATGGCGCTGTAATATTGTCTGACAACCCAACTCGTGTTTTCACTCCAACCCACCCTCTTAAACTTTATGCCCCTTTTAAGCCCTTTCCTGTCTCCTAAACTGTCTCACCCCCTTTCTGCTCCTTCACATGCAACTAACAATTCTGCCTCCCACTTGGAGGAAGAAATTGAAGCCATCAAGTAAAAATATCTTCAAGATTAAAGCTAAAAATATAAGTATATTTGCATTTATCCTCATTCCCTCGCTTCCTGATATATCACACTACCTTTGTATCTTTCTATATACATATAGAACATATAATCCACACACATTTCCATATTTATGAAATGTTGAAAATTTCATTTATTCACCCCCCTTTTGGATATTGAGATACTCAATTGGCTCATTTGAACTGATCTTACACATGATTGCTGACTGTTATATTAATGTATACCCCCCAAGAATCACGCATCTTAAAAGCCGCACTGTGGTGTAGCGCCCTCTGCAATGACTGTGGCTTTAAACACAGTTATATTAGTGTGAGTCAAGCAGAGACGTGGTCGTCACTGGGTCATTAAGATTTCTTTTGAAAACCTCCTTCTTGGAATCCAGTTGACAAACTAAAAATAACAACAACAACAATGAAATATAAACTCTCTGATATGACAGAGAGCAGGAAGAATATTGAAGCATGAAATGCATGAGCTGAACCCTCTTGGGCTTCTAACGAGGCCCCCACAAAGAGCTGGATGTAGTGATGAATGCTCTCAGGGAGTGCCCAGGTGGGGGAGCTACATTTAGGAGGAGAGCAAATTTAGAGTCCAAGAAATATGAGGAGCAACAAGTTGTTGCTCTTTCAAGTTAACTCACTTTTGGGTGATTCCTTATACCACCTAAGCCCTGGGTGGTATAAAAGACATCACCGGTGCCTGACTGGCATCGACTATAACTGCCAGGCTGATCTCCTCAGGGGTGCCTGGGTTCTGTTTCCCAATGTTGCAGCCTTCAAATCCAGATGGACAACAATTCTATTATGAAACATTTTAGATTTCCATGTGTCGGAATCAACTCAGGGCAATTAGTTTTTTGTTTGTTTGTCTTATTTGCATTACTCGATTAGTTGAAAAAAAATAATTCCTCTAGAAAAATAGACAAAAAGACAACAGGAAAACAATTCATCTCAAAATGTGATTTGATGCCATAGCTTTAACAATTACCACATGACACCTATTTTTAAAAAGTTCACCAGTTCACCAAACAATTTACACTACTCAAAATGAGAATATTTTGAAATCATCAATTCAATCTGCAAATGACGTTGGTATGTCTTGTGTTCCTGCCGGTCCCAGAGCATAAGTCGAAATCAAGAGATTTAACGACTCTTGCTAAATGCCGTATTTCTGTTCTTCTGTTAAATGATCTCTTGAAAGCACTTACCTCATAAAATTCTTCCTCCACTCTTCTTGACATTTCCCGACTCTTTATTTTACCACAATATCTGAATGGAGACTATCTTTTGAAGTGCTTTCATCGTCACTCTGAAATGAAATGCTCACATTTCAACAAGAATATCTATTGGCTCCTTGCATCTTTTTCCTCTTGATTTACTTTATAGCAATGATGAGTTTATCACCCCATCAGCAAGGTCTTAACACACATCATATAGGTTAGACGTCTTCTTTTAATGCCTTATTCATAATCAAATTGTTTACTTGACATGCCCTGATAGAATTTAAAACAATTCCAGTTTATGTCCAAAATCTAATGTATATTTACTCCCATTATATTATATTCTAGTCTTCC
>NW_022106084.1:1733549-1735140 GCF_000313985.2 Echinops telfairi
AGAGGGGAAAAAATCCACTGCCAGTAAGTTGATTCTGACTCATAGCAACCCTAAGTTGAGTTTCTGATGCTGTAGATCTTCATGGGAACAGAGAGTCTCATCTTTCTCCTGAAGAGCAGGTGGTGGCTTTTAATCTTTTGTTTTCAGTCCAACACTTACAGTACTAACAGAAGTGTGCCTTGAAATTATTGGTAGACATAGTAGTTTTAAAAATATTAAAGAGGAAATATGTGTGGAGTTTATATATTTCTGGCATTAGATGAGTTAGTTTAAAGCTTCCTCAGAGGAGGTAAAGTTGGTTGTTAAAATTTACATAAAATTGCATATAGTTTAGCATGTCAAGTACTCAAGATCATTTATTTTGAGGACTATCTTTTTAATAATAAATATTTTCTATTTAATAATGAAGTCTTTTAATAAGAAAATTGATACCCCATTATCAGAAATGATGGGAACAACTGCATTTAAAAATTCAAATAGAAAAGAGATTGTTCTTCTTTTCATACAAATCTCATTAGTGACAGCGTATCTGTATACCAAGTGACAAATCAGGCTGCCTCAATAATTAACACTCCTCGCCTATAATAACAACATAAGCTCACCTAATGACACCTCTGTTCTACTTTTTCTCAAGACTTATTTTCTCACAACCCTGTGTGTTTCAAGTTTTGAAATAACTTTAAAAATATCTTATCATAGAACAATTCATTGTTGACAGTTATCTGGCCTTCTATTTTTGCAAATAATCAGAGGCACCAATTGAAAAATATGGTTTTTTTTTAAACTGTCCTTCCCTAAGCTTGGCAGCTATGTGAATTCTCATTAAATTTGTTTGGAATATTTATGACTGCATGACTGCGTGAGAAACCCTTTTGTTAATAATGCTATGTATGAAAATGAAGCCTACAGGGAAATCTGTTCCTTTGGATATAGATATAGTACAAATATTTAAGAATACAGTGAAACAGTAAACCAATGTTTAGCTTGCAGGACTCTAAATTACAAAAAATTGATATTCTTATTCTTGAGATGCTTATTAGACCATGATTAATGTATGTTCTCACATCATGTGAGAACAAAAATGGAATTATGCTTGAGCCCCAATTTGTGTTTTGTGTTCATGGCAAAACATAAATGCAGAAAATCTCAGCAGTCATTTTAAAAGTAACCCATATGATATGCATGCTTCATAGTAAGTCTAAGTAACTCTACAACTTAGATAGCTAAAAGTTTACTCTTAAATTTATATTATACTTCCCATGTATAACTCATCAATAGTTATAAAATTCCTCATTATTATTATTCCTTTTTAAAAAGAAATACTCCTACTCTTGTTTTAGGTTTCTTAGATTTATCAAGGTTTTATTAGGCCTTTCTTGCTCTAATCATGTTAAAGCGTCATTGAACCAGGTCTGACCAATAGTGGTCATAGCTACAACAGAAAAAAAAAAAACAGTGCCCTCTTTTGGCCATCCTCATAATCACCGTTGTATTTGAGTCCATTGTGTCAGTCACTGTGCTGATCAAGTACATTGATGGTCTTTCTCTTTCATGTTGATCCTTTACTTTATTACCAACCAAGGTTCCTTCT
>NW_022106084.1:1736655-1763181 GCF_000313985.2 Echinops telfairi
ATTCTTTACTCCTAAGCTCCAGAACTTATAGACAATATATTTTTGTTCTTAAAAGCCAGTAAATATGGAGTACTTTGCTTTGCTCATCATAGGAAACAATTGATAATTTGGTTCTAGAAAATCACCATTTTTGGAAAATGTTCCTAGTACCATACAGAAATATTTAGATACATTATGGGGATGTTTGCTTAATAGTGTTAGTTATGTTTTACTTTTAATTATCAATTACAAGAAAAAAAACTGTAAAGGGTCTTATGTAAGGAGAACCTTCTATTTGATATATTGAGACAATGTCTGCAATAATAGGATCAAACATAACAAATTTGAACTTGGTGCAGGATCAGTTAATGTATTCTTTGTAGTACGTAGGTTGCCATGAGTCATGGCCCAGTTCACAGTAACTAATTGACAAAAGCTGTTCCTTTTATTTCTCTTTTGCTTCTTTTGAAAAGTCAGCCATCAAAAACTTGACAAAATTATTTGTCTTCTATGTTTCTTGATATATGATATTTGCGTATAGATCTATAGATACTTCATTTCTCCATTTGGAAAGTACACCTGTTCCAAAATAAGATCATAACACATTAGGGCTGAATTGGCTACCAAAAAAGTAAAAAACCAAATTATACTTTGATAGGAAACATTTTCAAAATAGAAAAGCTTCAAAATTCCAAATATAGATTTAAAAAGGAAACTTACATTGATAGATGTATTACATACGTACACATATTTCAAAATCAGGGTCATCCAAAAACAAAAAGTCTGTTTAGGAGGAAACTTGCTTATATTGGATTCACTTGTTCAATCCGCTATTGTATAAAGAACTACAAACTAAAAAATCTGATTAGTTAACTAACGCAGTTTTGTTGGATATTTCTTTTCAGAATAAAGACATGTTATTATGCTCACAGATATGGCTATAAATTCAGGCTTATCAGTTTTCCATGGGAACTACATTGCTGAAGGGAATTCAGACAAATTCCTGGGAAAGTACAGTTGCACACTGACACAAGGGCTCAGTGCTTGGCTCCAGTTTGGCACTTAGAACTCTTCCAGAAGCTCCAAAGGAAAAAGATGAGGAAATCTGCTCCCCAAATATTACAGTCCGGAAAATCCTAGGGGGAATTCCCTCTGTCACAGGGAGTCCCTCTGAGTATGACTTCACTTCAGGGCACCTACCAAAACCAACATAGGCCGATTATAATAGACGAAACAAATTATAGTCATACATTTAGGAAGATGGATTCAGGACACGAAAGTCAGATCTGCCACAAAATCTACTGCTGCGCGAGAACAAAAACCAAGTTTTGGAAGTATTTTGCCTATTGTTATTTAATCTGATGATTACTTTTTATCATTTAATTTTCAGGAGACAGATCATTTCTAAATTAATGGTGGCAAGTGGGAACCTGATGAATTTCCCAAGCTCCTGCCTCCCCATTGGCTATACCTGACACATAGCTTGCATATATAATATTTAAATTAAATTATTAAATTAAAATGAGTGAATAAAAATACCCTTAGCATTTGAATATTTATTTTCTAGAATTCATTCTTGATTCCATCATTTTCCAATTTTCTAAGCTTTATAATATACCTACCTGAATACTTCTGCCTTATTTCTTCAACTCTGGTTCACGAGTTAACTAACCAACTTTATCATGTCCTTTTCAGAGGGAAAAAAGCTCTATAATCTATTTAGGACTGCAAATCATTCTCTAATGTTATTGGTTCATTTAATTTCCTGAAAAACAAACACAAAAAGCCACACTGATAAAGTGTGCTTATAAAGGCATTTTTGTAATTTTTAGGTGCTATCTAGTCAGTTCCAATACACAACAATCCTATGAACTACAGAACAAAACAATCCGTTAATTTTCTGTTGAACCTTTTCATTGCAAAGCTATGCAAACTTTTAAAAAACTATAAATTGAAAAGAACATTTCATTGTTTAGAATTTGCAGACATCATGATATCTAGAATGTGAATTTTAATAAAAATTAGTAATGGAATTATAAGTTTCAGGTCTATTTAGAGTTCTGGGAAAGAACTAGTATTGCCAGGTGAAAATATGATGTCAGTCTAAATAACCCAATTGTACTCTCTGATCCATATGTTGTTGTTGTTGTTCTTCTTCTTCTCATTAGGTACCCTGCAGTCATGTCAGACTCACAGAGACCCGATGTGCTACAGAAAAAAACAATTCCCAGCCCTCTGACATCCTCACAGTTGTTAAGTTTGAGCCCAGAGATGCATCCACTGTGTCAATCCATTTTGTCAAATGTCTTCCTCTTTTTTACCAAGCTGCCCCTCTACTTTACCAAACATGATGTCCTTCTCCAGGGACTGGTCTCTCTTTATGTTCCCAAAGTACATGAGATAACTCTTGCCATTCTTGCCTCTAAAGAGACACGGTTTCTTCCGAGACAGATTTAGCAGTGGTAGTTCTAATGCTTGCCTGGATAATGCCACACTTTGATTTTTACCAGGTGCCAAAAATCAAATTGTGTTCCCTTTCACCATCATTTGAATTTTAGGATCAAAAAGAAGTCTGAAGCAGCAAGACCAGAGTTGTAGAGTAGATGGGAGAAAGGTTTTCTGACAAAATTCCCCTCGGATAGGCCTTGCTTCCCTCGACGAATAAGCTCTGCCCTGACAGAGACAGTCTCTTGGCACAACCTGCCTGCCCTTTTTCCTCCTAATGTAATTTTCAAATTTCTTAAAACTTCTATCTAATAAGCCCTCGTGATAGGCTGACGTCTTTCAATAAAATCTATAAAGATTATCCCTTTGTAATCTCAAAAACCAATCATCAAAACCTTGAGAGTCGTTCCCTCTGTTCTGAATCGAACTGGCCCGGCATGCCCCCTTGGAAGTCACAATGTTTATTGGACATTTTTTAAGGCACCCTAAGGAGAGTCAGATAAATGTGTTTTTGAGATAACTTGCCTAAACCCTTCCACTGATAAGAGAGACTTATTTAAACAGGATTCATTCCAAATAAATTTGTGCACATGTGATCTGAAAGCTAAGTAGCAAAAGTTTTTGACTTACTCTCCTAGGCATGCATAGAAATGAGAATTAATCTGAAATTAAGTATATCTTTCCTTTAACTAAGAAAGTCAAGCTTCATGAAAACTATTTACAAAACTTTTCTATATGAGTTATTTTATATTGAAAAAGATCTTATTGTCAGGAGAAAGTTGAGGCTCTCTACTCCCATAAAGAGTGACACTCTTGGAAACCCACTTAATGCAAGTGAGGCTTTATGAGTTTTAAGGTCTTATTGTGTAACTGAATCATCACCAGAAAAACTGTTCGATAAATTGGACTGCTAACACCATTTTCCAGTTGTGAAAAACAATCAAATGTCTTGATTTCCATACAGCAGAGGAAATTCTTGTGGAGACTTTCCAAGAAGCCCAATGTGTAAGAGTCTCACTGCCACCGAGCCACTGATGATTTATAGTGACCTCCTATGGGTTTCTGAGACTGTACCTATTTAGGGGAGTAGCAAGCCCAGTCTTTTTCCAGACGTGGTGTCAAACTGCAGACCAGCATTCAACCACGACAGCACCCAGTTCCATAGGTATAGTCTGGGGATATGCAATTGGCCTGCTTGGAGAAGCTACTGTCCCTTTCTCTCTTATTTCCTCCCCCTTTTAAAACAAAATTTTCAATTACACACCATATGTATGTGTGTGTGTGTGTGTGTATATATGTATATGTATATAAAATTAATATATATGACTATTTTGTGAAATATATGCAGTTCTAATTTCAGACTCTACAACACACATTTTCACTTTCTCTCCTTAATAACGTTATTCCATATTAAAAATCCACCCTAATCTTTCTGTTATAAATACTTGGCAAGAAGGACCATATGTGGCTGTTATAGGCAGTGTTCTGATGCTGATGGCAGGGATAATCAGGTAAGAAATACGCATGCTTAATAACCCAATTTATAGTATTGTACACGCTACACAGGTAAACAGAACATCTGTGTGATTATGTATTAAATGAGTAATGACATAGCAGAATGTAAATCTTGACACCTTTTATTACCTATTAAACCATTTTATTTACTTTGTTCTCTCCAACAGAGTGAAAGAATGAAGTACTATATAGAAAGTAGGATAAAATGTAAAATTAATAATGAATGCATTAAATGAATGTTCTTTATAAAGTTATGTCATAAAGTAGTTATAATTACTACTCTAAATTTCCTCTGCCGTGGGCAGATCAAAGAGGGTGTAAAGTTTTAGGCCAGTAGATCCCCTTTCCATAGAGTTCCTGAAGGTACTGAGAAAGAGTATTTCTCCAATTGGTTCTTTTGCCTCTGTCTCTCACAGGTCACAGATGTGTATACGCACACAGCCAGGTTTCAGAGGGCTAATTCTTTGCCTATTGTCATCCCAAAAAAAGAAAAAAAATAATACGTCAAACCATTCATTTCTTTGTTCAGTTTTTCAGTTAATTTAATGTCCTAAGAATTCACACAGGGGCTTGGGGAGGGCTTATGGCATAAAACCGCATTTTAACTGCCTACATAAGATGGACCAACATCATTACCTTGAATTAAAGTGCAAGAAGAGCCCTCTACTGGGAGCATTATAGTATCCTACACGAAGAAAATAATTCATGAGTGCTCTTCATAAAATTAGCTTTATTTCTCCATCCTAGAATAAACGATAAAACATTCTGAGGAATATGTCCTAAATCAGGAGCAAGCTGCCCCTCCTAAATCTCAATAACTGTCTAGGGTAATCTTCGACAGCTGGGTGCTATTAGGATTTGTTCTAATGGTGACAATGTGGAATACGCTAACACAGGGCTTACTGCCACTTATCCAGCAGGGGCATGAAATGAGGTGACATGGTAATGAGTTGATACAAATGACTTTTGTAACTTTCACCCTGCTACCAGACTGAGGCAGGCAATCAGAGAGAAACTATTGTCTGCCTTTCGTGATGGTTTTAATGTGTTCCATTTGATTTCATACTGCTGGTAGGCAAAATGTGCGAGGAAAGTAGGTCACTGCCTCTTTGCTTTGCTTAGAGAACAGGGCAGTACTTACCTGGTTTGTCCCGAGTTATATTTACTTTTGCTGATGGCTAAGAGATGTATGATGAAGTAGGACTTAAGACATTTATTACAGATATTGTTATGCATTCTGGACAAGAGTAATTTTTAAGTGATATGAAAAAAATCACATTTAAAAATGAAAATATTCTTTTGTGAAATTAAGTTACTTCCATACTCATTTTGGATAAATGGATGTCAGACATATAATTAGCATTACCACTAAGGAATTTCTTAACTTATGGGAGTCTGATATAGTTTGGCAACATTTGTGGTCTTTAGCTATTTTATAAGTGTATGCTTATTCCAGATAAGCTTTATATAAATGATAGTACCTGTGTGAATATATAACTAGAAAAATTAAAAAGGTACTTTTATTATAGTCTTCAAGTTTTTAATTTTTCTATTAATAAAAAATTGATTTGTAATAATTTAATTGGGAAATGTATAAAATGCTGACATCAGTAGTAAAATATGTCACAATTAGCTAAATGCTTTTCTGCCTGCAGTTCATACTGAAACGTTCTTAAAATTTTTTAAATGTAAAAGTTAGTATAGCCTTTAAATTCAATATATTTTGTTTAGCTGTTTCTATATGAGCAAATAATATGTTCTGAAAATAAAACACTTCAATGTATCAACCTTTTTATGTGTTTGTTTAATATCTATCACATGGCAACTTGGAAATTTAGGGGAAAAAAAAGTTCAAATGTAGCTTTCATAATATTGGTAAATTTGAATGCAATGTAACTAAAATAGCCTGTTAGCCTGTAACATTTAAATAAAAATTCAAACGATAAATTCAGTAGAAACCATGATATATGCCCATTGATGGAGGGAAAATCAGTTCAGTTATTTCCCACCTTTGTACCTGTACCATCCAGGAGAGATAAAAAGTCAGACCAACCCCAGCCAGACAAATCAGGGGCAGAGCTGCTGCTCTGGCCGCCCCGCTAATTCCTTGCCCCAATGCTCTCCTGTGGAGAAATTATATTCTCTCACAAAGGAACTTTAGCTATTTACCCTGCATTGGCAGCTTCTCAGTAGGGAAGAGTCAGGCTTTGGTATTCATCATAATGAGGAAGATTGTATTTGATACAGCAGCCTAGTTAGAGATGGAGAAGATGAAAAGGGGATAAGAGAGAGTTCAACCCCCTTCCTTTTGTATGTGGAGGACAAACAAAGCACCTCTCTCTCTCTTTATTTTACTTTTTTGACAAAAAAAAAATGCCTACATGGTAAGATTTAGAAAGGTAATTCATTTATATTTCAACAAGTTTTACAGAATAGCTAAGTAAAAGGTAATTTATAAGATACATAACTTGTTAGAATGATTATTACCCCAACACATAAATCTGAATTTATGCATCAGAAGTTTAGCAAGACTGTGTCTGAAAAGTGATTGAAAATCAACCTCATACCATCTTGACAGTTTAACTCATATATGAGATGGTTGGAAAGATTTTCACCAAAATGTAAAGTTATGTTTAGTATACATATATGATTTTGAACCACAGTCAGCATTAACTCAATGGCAGTGCGATGTTTTTTTTAGGTGGGGGGGGGGGTGTCATTGTTGTGGTTGTTGTTGTTTATTCCTAAAATGCAACCCTGGTGGTGTAGTGGTTATGTGTTGGGCTGTGATCCTCCTGGTCCCATTCAAAACCACCAGAAGCTCCTCTGGAGAAAGACTGGGCTTTCTCCTCCCGTTAACAGTTAAAGTCTCAGCAATGCACAGGGGTCACGATGAGTCATGCTAACTACGTGGCAGAGACCATCCTAAAACTTCACTGTGGAGATGGACGTATTTCATGATATCCCTGAACTTTCATGCTGCAGGGCAATGTATCACATACCCCAGTCGCACACATCTCTTGAATCATGAATTCTATTTAATAGCTGATAAGAAACATTTTAGGGAAAAAATACATTTAAAAATAATATTTTAAATAGTGAAATAGAAAAAAATATCAAAGCAAGCCTCAAGTTACAAATTTCACATTATTTCCATGTATATATAGTGTGTGCTGTTTGTCTTGCTTATAACAAATACACATTTCCTGTTGAAGTTATGGCCAAACGAGATAAAAAATCTTTACTACAAAACTTAAGAAACTGAAGTATAAACAGAATATAAAAAACATCAGCATGTCTGACTGCTGGTGATCAGGATGTGTATGTACTCTTATGATGTCACGGATGTAGGAAAAAATTGCTAGTTTAAATTTGACTGCAAAAAGGAATCTCACAGGGCCAGTGTTCTGAGTAGGCAGGCTTGAGCTGAAATCCTGGGGTTTGTTCAACATGAGATCCACCCTGTGGGCTGGGAAGTGAGTGGCTCTAAAAATTCACTCACTTTGCCACAGGAAAAGATTTCCCTGAACTACCAATTTGGAAAAAATATGATTTGTTTCTTAAAACAAATCTTCATGAAATAAATTTCTAGTCTCAAATCTGTAATATAATGGGGTATTTTTATTGGATATTTACTTTTAGTACCAACTATGAAGCTACAGTTCCTATATTAAAAGAAGACATGATGCAGATCTATGTATAAATCCACTAAGAAGTTTAGAAACTCTACTACTTTGTGTTAACTATAAAAGCAGCACGCTTTAGAAGAAAATATAAGGAAGTGCATGATAGAAAGAAAAAGATCCGTGAAACATTACAGATTAAACATTCAAAATAATATAAAATTATTGGAATTTGAATGATTAAAGGTGAAAAGAAATTGCAAGATTTGGGGAAAGGCAAAGCCATATTTCTGAGCCATATTTTTGAGGATCTAAAACTATTTCAACTAACAATTATGTATGATGGCTACATGTATATATCAAGACCTCATATATGTTATGTACATATCATGTGTTACATTGTAGTATTACATATTACTGCTATTCTTAGTACTGTGAAGTTGATGCTGACTCGTGTCGACCCTACATGAATAGCAAACACCACCTGGTCATACAACATCCTCAGTCTTTGCTGTGTGAACCCCTGTTGCAGCCCCTATGTCAATTCTTGACATTTGCTATTGCTCAACATTAGTAGCGTTATATTCTATAAAACATTGCAATTTTGTAAAATTAAATATTTCAAAAATGACAGTAACTTTAGAATATTTACTAGTAATTTATTATGTGCTAGGTATTGTACATAGAACCTAAGGAAACAGCATTCATCAATTTTATCCCATTCACATATGAAAAATCTGGTCCAAAAGCCATGTAATAAATTGGCCCAATATCAGCCAGCTAGTAAATGGAGGTCTAGTTCAGTGTGTAATGTAAATACATTATCTTTTACCTATTCATGATCAGGTACTTATATCTGTATAACATATTTCATATACTTTAATTGATACATCTTTATACTTTCAAATATTCAAGAAAATACAAAAAAAAGGTATCATGTTTTCAGCATATTAGGTATGTGTCCAAGGAGTTGTTTAAATCCATGAAGTTCTGAATAAATTTACTTTTGCAAGACTTCAGTTTTAACAATGAAACACTAAATAGAGGCTAAATTTAATTGTGCATCAAACAGACAGATGCAGCATTTTGACTACTATGAAGCAGTTTAATAACAATAACACACTGAACTTTCCAAATGTTCTTATTTATTTTTACTCATAACTGTCAAGTACAAAATCTCACAAATAGAACATTGAATTCAAAAAATAATAAAAGTTAACCTTAACTCAAGCACCTGAGCAGATGTTTGTGAGATTAATAGCAAGTTATTAAACTTCTTTGAAACAGCATACAGAAACAATGGTTCTAAATATTATAATATCTGTTATGATTAAATTAGTAACAATTTTGTGGTCACTTTAATATCAATAATTAAACACATAAACTTTTATATAATGCTTCTATTTTTTTATCCTTTTGGTCAATATGTCTATTCTAATAACCTACCTATGTCATGATTTCATCTTCCTATTTTTTCCCAACCCTTTCATTTTGTCTTTCTCTCCAACTGCATCCACTGTCTTTTTAAACCAAGTAAAAATGAACTAATTTAACCACATTTACACGTTCTATAAAATTTTCAAACTCATATTATGCCATCCTTATGTACGCAAGATCTTACACACACTGTACTCAATTCAATGTCTACCTACTTTTACATGCAATGAGGAAAATGCATCATTTCTTCTGCTCATATGTGCCTGCCCATCATTGCGAAACTAATTCATCTGTAGGAGAACACACACCTGGAGTTGATCATGCACGAGCCTCTTGTTCCAAAGATGCTAAGACCAACTGCCAAGTTATTTCTATAAATCATTTTCAATTCTTTCTTGAAATTATTTATTTGGCTTAACAGTGCTGTTTCCCCATTCAATTATATGATCAACAAAACTAATTTTGTCAAAATTGGATTGGAAGTATAGAAATGTGGCTGCACATTCTAAAAGTTCCAAGAATCTTCTCAGAAAGTAGCGTAAGTTTTGGGATACTTTATTAGGATTTTAAATTTAAAAGATTTAAACATGAGGCCTTGAACTTTCTCTAATAAGTTCTGTCACGGCGCCAACAAAGGGACCAGAATAGATGGGATATTGTTAAAGGTTAATGTTTGCATGCCACCCAGGTCACAAATAAATGTTTTATTTCTTTGGGAATCCCAACTTTCATTGCTATAAATAATTAATTGTAAGCTCTGGATGATAGTTGTTAAAGGTCATAATGGAAACACATTTTTTTAAGCATTCCTAGTAGTGGAATTGTGAAAATGATTTTAGAAACAGAGAAACCACCAAGCATCATTTCTATACCAATGATTAAACCAAATGGTCCTGAAGAAACAAACAGTTGCGTGTACATTGAGCAACAGTGTGTGTTTCTACTATTATGGCTGCGGGGGGTGGGGGGGCGTGTTTCATAAGAGTTCTTTCTTGGGCTTGTGGATTCATAAGTTTATTACTTTTAAAAAGATTATCTGCATTACGTTTTCTTTTTCTTTTATTTTTCACTTTATTTTTTCAAGTTCCACACAGATGTTCATGGATGTTCCCCAATCTATCCTCAGTATATTTTAATAGCAACCTATACTTCATACTACTATGTATAACCAAACCTTAACCGTCCCTCAGGAAAAAGATATACATTCATAATGGAATCTTAAAGGACATATCATGTCTTTTAAGTGGGCTCCAAGCAATGAGGGAGAGAGTCTGTCTAGCACCCTGAAATGTACATCACCCCCTCTATATGTGCCTCTTAAAATCACTTCAACAGAGAAGATTGTACCTCAGCTGGGTGCAGTTTTTCAAGATGTGAGGAGAAGAGAAGGCTATTCAAATCACCCCAAACCAACAGACAATTCTGCCCTAGTGATAGGAAAACCTTATTGGAAACTCAAGTCAAGATGGGAAAAGGGGAACATGTACGTTTCAGAGAAGGCAATTATTTTTATTTTCAGGAAAATGTAAGGATCAGCCTCCTGTAGGGAAAAACATGCTTACTAATAATTACAGAACCCAAAGGGAGAATATGCCTGGCACTATGTTTCTAAGTGGACAAGTTTGATCTAGTTTCTATCCACCCCCTTATGACCCAGACCGCATGCTATAAACTACCGGGATTTTAGACTCTTTTCAAACTATGCTTACCAAGTCCTTTATAGACCACCACAGAAGGACTCAAAGTGGAAACCCACTAAATAAACTACGTGTTGCCGCAAACTCACCTTTAGTCCTTAGCCTTCGGGCTGAAACTCCATAGTGTGAGAAGAAGCAGATTACTGATATATCAAGAGCATCGAACTGGCAGACATCGGCATTTGGTTTGGATCTCCTTCCTGGAAGGTGCACAAATAATGGCAGATTGTCAATTTTCTCATCACTAGCTTTTGTGATTGGTGCATACATTTGAATAATAGTTGTATTTATTAGATTTCTTTGAAGGCAGATAGAGAGAATGCATCATAGACAACATCATACTTCAAGACTGATTTTGCAATGTCCATTGTGACAATGAATGCAATGTTATTCTATTGATTGTGCCATTGATTGTGTGAATTACATGGCTTTCTGGTCGAAAATTACAGATACGAGTTCATTTCAATTGTCTCATGCCTAAGATATCGATCTTTATATGTTTCATTTCATTTTTTATAACTCCCTATTTTCCTATATTCATGATTCGCAAACTTTAATTAATGATCTTTAGCAGATTTTTGCATCTGCTTCTCTCTACATTGTTCTGTGTCCTGTTAGACAGTGGAAATCCTGAAGACTCCACTACTCCACTCTCATAGGCTTTTCCCCTGTGTTAGTCCAGGTAGACTAGAGAAACAAATTCACAGACACTCATATGTGTGTAAGAGAGAGTTTTATATCAGAGAATAATTGTACATTAAAAACTCACCCAAGCCCAGTCTAGATCAAGTCCATAAGTCCAATATTAGCCCATATGTCTGATACCAGTCTGTAAGCTCCCTTCAGACTCACACAACACCTGCAATGATGCAGACTGCAGAAAGATCACAGGACAGTGGGTAGAAAGTTGTGTGAATCGAGTGGCAGTGGAGAATCTCAGCACTGGCAGGGGTCTCCATGTGGCTCCTCCAACTCCAGGGCTCTAGCATAGCTCCATGAGTCTTATCAGCAGGAAGACAAAGCAGAGAGTCTGTGTGTGTCTGGCCTCTAGTCAGCTTTTTAATCTCCCTGGCACCTCCAACTGAAGTCATAAAGCTGCGACCTGATTGCCAGGCTATACTCCAGCCCTTTGCAAGTTGACACCAGATTGTGTAACTATCTCACCTTCACTCATGTCACCATGTTCAACGCCACTCCAGGAAAGCAGCTGCGCCTCACTCACATTTTGAAGGCCCTCCATCTAGAGGGGCCGCTTCTCGGCACTCTCTCTCAAAAACTTCTCCTTCTAGTCATCATGTATTAAGTGTATGAAGATGTTTGGAAGCCATACATAAGGTTTTCAGTAGTTATTGCCTATGAAGTGAGTAGTTACTTCCTCATTGTCCCTTTTTACTTCGGAAACTCTGTTGAAATCTGACTATGAGTACCCCCGCTGGCATTTTAAAAACCTGTTGCATAGCTTCCAGCATCACAGACACACAGAATCCACGGTGTGACAAACCGACAAACTGACAGACAAGCAGTGGAATTATAGCCACAGGTATAAAGTCCATAATTACAGTTCATCACACAAAGAATTACAAATACAAGGACCATATTAATTGAATGCACTTAAGGGCCTTAGTATGAAGAAGGTTTCAAACAATAGAAAAATGCATTGGGGTGAAAAACAACAAGCAAATTGGGCTAAGGAATCATTTTCCAACAGGACAATGTACTCGCTATTTAATTTGGGATATCAAGGACTTCCCTACAAATTGGGAAGTTCTACCCTATCCCCTCTATCTTCCTGATAGTACCCCTTCAGATTTCATGTTGTTTTCAAAACTGAAAGAATAAAAGAATATAATTTGTTTCTGAGGATGCTAAAATACTGTTTTTTTACACTGTAAATGGAAGAGTACAGACATTTTAGAGGAAGGGTTAAATATGGATACGCCACTTTCAGAAATATATAGATCTAGATGGAGGGTATATTTTATCCTCCATATGTTAAGAATCAACTTAGATTTTAATATTTTTGTTTAATAATATTTGCTATGATTTATATCAATATTTTTTACTCATCCTTATCTTTAGAATTTCAAAAATTTATTTGGGATTGTGATCCTTTGAATTTTCTAGAGAAACAAAACCAGTGACACATTTATGTGTTTGTACATAGAAAGAAATTTATAAAGAGAATTAGCTTACACAGTTGTATACATAGGTGAATCCAGTCAGGTTTAAGTCAGGCTGATGAACAGGAAGCAGATGAAGAAGCAGGGTGTACCACATGTTGGTAAAGGCAGAAGAAAATGAACAAGAGGTTGGCTAAATGAATCCACTGATCAGCAGGTGACCCAACAGGGAATTAAGGAGCCAGACACAGGACTCAGCTCCAGTAGACAACCAAGGGCCAAGAAGTGAGTTCTGATATGTCTGTCTCTTATACAAAAAGACACTCCTCCAAACAGGTGTCATCAGGGTGTGACTTTATTGATAGGTTGGGTCCTAGCCCTACCATTAGCTAACAGAGTCTAGTTGACATAGTCCCTAACCATCCTAGGGATCCAGTATGCTCACTGCTTTTCACCTGGAATCACTCCAAAGAAGTGAATGAAATGGACCACAGTGTTAACTGGAGTTCATGGAAAGACTCTAGCTTGGCTTTCCAAATTCGGAAAAGCAATTCACTTAAACTGCAATCTTGGTCATTTTTTGAATCAGCCTCACTTAATACAATGTGTGTGCATGTCTGCGTATGTGTGTGTGTTGGGGGGGGGTAGATTTATATCAGATAGTCAATACATTATAATTTCACCCTTTAAAATAATAATTTCATATCATTGAAGCCAATGTTTCTATTGTTTCAAAGTTAAGATTTTTCTAAACTGTAAATAGTCAGCTCTGGGAGAGCTTTGTGTCATTCTTTAGCACTCCAGTATTACCATTGTCACCAATTCATTCTCTGTGGTTTCAATTCTGCAAAAGTTCCCATTAATCAACATTTTTACATGGAGTTGTTTTTTTTTAACATGAATTTTTATATATGCTCTAAAATTATAACATTGTTCACCTACATCCAAAACAGATTTAAGGAGTATTTCATATAGCCAAATTATCAGTTAAATGTTTATATTTCATTTATATGCAGCTGACAGACAATTTGCCTGGATATAAAATTATTTTATCCTTCAGTATCCTAGAAATTAAAAATACATCTTTGGGCTTAATTTGTCAGTTGTTTCATTTGGATTTAATATAAATAGTAAAATTAAATAGATATTTTTTATATTTTTTCTGGAATGCCATGTACCCTTTACCTGCATGTAAACTCACCTGTTTTTATTTTGAGAAAATGTTCTTTCATTGCTCATGTTTGTTTCACTTTCTATCTCACGGATTTATTATTCAATGTCAAGGACACATATGTTTTACGTTTTATCTCCTTGACATGTATAAAGTCATTTATTTAATATGCACTTTTTTATGCACTTTCTATTTATTCTGAGCCTCTATATAATGTGACTGACTATTTTCTGTAACCAATGCAGTTTTTTTTTAGATAATTTTATATTACCTCCAAATTAGCTTTTATGACTTTTTCCAAATCTTGTCTTCTTTTGGTATTTTTTTTGTATTTTTTATTGGTTTTATATATATATTTATTTATTTATTCACATACACACTATATATATATTATATATAACGTATTTTTTTACTTGAGTTTTTTAACAAACCAAAAAATAGCTGGACCAATAAAATTTCATCTGAGATTTCAGCAATTTAATTTCTTAATCTATTTGCATATATTGGGGCTATATATACATATATATGTACATATAGGTATCACTTTATTCTACTGTTTTAATATTTTGTTTTCATTAAGTGACTTCTGTCATTCAGCCCATTGCAAAAATATTATCTCCCCCTCTTTCCTGTATTTAAAAGACAGTGAATCTGTAACAAATTGCTAGAAGCTACTTCATCTCAGAACCCTAGAAGTAAAGCAATTGTGAGCTAAAAATGTTAAGGAAGTGTTTCTATCTGAAAAATATAATAAGTGCATTTGTAGTTTGGGATTTTTTCCTACCTAGTCAGTTAAATAGGAACAGTGTAGTGGTTAAGCATTGGTCGGCAGTTCAAAACCACCATGGAATGATAAAGCTTTCTAACCCCATAAAGAGCTGGTCTTGGAAACTCCCAGAGGCAGTTTCAACCCTCTGGGTTGAAAATGGCTCAATGGCTGTGAGTTTGGTTTTCTCGATTTTAGTCAGTTAAATCGATTTTCTCATTATTACATCCATTGTCACTCATGAGAATTTGAGTCTTTATTATTGTTTTTTAATGTATATAATAATTTCTCATATGTTTGTTGCTCTTGTCTTTGATGTTTTACATGTGAAATTATTATATAATTGAGAGACAAATATAAATCTACATGTCATTTTACTAACAACTCACTATTGTCTTTTAGTTTGAGAACTCCTGATTTCTATCAACTCTGAGATGCGCCTCATCATTATTTCTTTAAATATTTCCACATATCTAGTCTATTATCTACCAGTGATACTCTTAAGAATTGTATGTTGAATATGTTAATGTTAACCTTTGTGTTTCCCTATTTCTCTTGTATTCCATCTACATAAATATTTGTTTCTATTAAAAATGATTTCCATCAAATTTATTTTCCAGTTCATCAATTTTAACTTCATCTATAACTTTCCTATTATTTTACTTACTATTAACTTCAATTATTGAATTATTATTCAAACTCTTTTCCTAGAATTTTAATTGTATTTTTTCTTTTTTTTATAAAAATAAAATTTCCTAATATCTTTTAAACTGTATAAACATCTAATTTTAAAGGTATTTGAGTGTTATACTGTCTTCTTGGGATATTGTAGTTTCTCCCATTATATTTTAATGTCCTTTATTTCCCCAAATGGTTTAAATGCTTGAGCAAATTTACTTGCATGTGCAGGTATTCCTTAAAAGCTCACAGGGCTAAGATGTGTTATTGTTTTGTTTGTTTGTTTTCTTTTTTGTATATTGTCAAGTCAGCAATCCTACAGGACAGAATTAAACTGATCTGTACAGTTTCCAAAGGAGCCCTGGTGGACTTCTAACTTGAATGTTATAAATGGAACTATCTGATATATATCGCTGTCATGAACCATTCCAAATCACTCTGACCTTATAGGGCAAAGCAGACATGCTCCATAGCACCTCTGAGGCTGTACAGCCTTCCAGGTACAGAGAGCGAGCGTCATCTTCCTCCAGAGAGTGGATCTTGCTCATTCACTGCCACATGGAGGACTCTGACTCATAACAACCCTACAGAACAGACTGGAACTGATCCTCTGTGCTTCTAAGGCTGAAAATCTTTTGGAGGGAAGAAAAATGGTTCATCTTCATACCAAAGGATAGATAGAGAGAACCCTTAATGTTATCCCCCTGAATGTATGTAGGAAGTTATTTCTAAGATGAGCCCACACTTGGGCAGCACTTTCCTTTATTTTCTATATGAAGACCTTACAATAGACAACCAGCTCAAACACACAGCAGTGACTATTTTCCTCTAGAGTGTACAATTATCTAGGTGGCTTTATATTTAGAAAATGTTTTTGTAATATTACATAAGCATAAAAATATACCTCTCACAAATGGCCACTCAAAGACATTTTTGCAATTTAATCTACTCCTTTAATTTGCAAGTGATGGCTATACGCATATTATTCATAATAATCTTGATTTATTTTCTCCCTCAATGGCGGGGAATTTTTTGCATGTGTTCTCAAACTCACTGTTGAAATCACGACCATTTTCATTGCAGTATTATTTAGTTGTAGTATTATTTAAGTTGTATCTGTCTATGTATGTATCATGAGAGTTAATTGTCTACCCTCTCTGAAGGACTAATAACTCCTGGTCTCTCATTTCGTGTTTGCTATATCCATAATCATATTCATATCCAATTCCTAATTCCAAATGTCTATATCTTTGTGTCACTGGGCAAATGTCAGACACATCTCCAGCCTCTATTTTTCGTTACCCTATTCTGACATTATCCCTCCCTCTACTCTACTTCTCTAATGGGTTTGATAATCCCTTGTGATGGTCACACAAATCTCACAGACTATACTCACAATTATGGGGTTTTATTGTGACAACTAACAAAGGACAACGTGTTAAGAATACAGTTCTGTTACTGAAGTGCCTCTTCTCCACCATGTTGTCAGGGTTTCATCGCTTTATGCATGGCCTCATGGCCATGTGGTCCTTAGGCCTCTGCTCACTCTTTTTGATGGTCAGGGTGTTTTTGCCTTTGGCTCCTCTGCTACCTTCCCCACTTCAGACAAAGAGCTTGCGTGTGCTCTGCTGGCAGACCTCTCTTGATGAATGTTATCCTCCTATCTCTCTGTTCTTGAGATGGATCATGGAATAGCAAAACTGACCAATTCTCAAATTAGAGTTCTTTTTTCATACTTTTACCCAGTTGGTGAGAATAATGAAGGCTATGGATTACAAGAGCCATACCAAGTAATTTGAAATTACTGCTATGTGGTTCATATAATAGTTATCATTAAAATTATTAATTTAAGTTTATATATGGTTACACATTTTCTATTTCTCCTTTATGTATTTTTCTTAAAGATTAATTGAATGACTTTCAGAAGCATTAATTTGATAATCATTTTCTATCTAAAAATAATTAACACACTAATGTAAAAGTGATTAACAGAACTTCAGTATTATATTTTAATTCTGTTTAAATATATTTAAAGTTGAAAATATTAAATAATATTTATCTGAGTATTTTTAAAGTATTATAATGAAATAATAATTGTTACAAAAAACACTCACAAACCAATGATATGATTTCCTGTAACTAAAAAGATCTAAAATCCCTTAGATAGGAGTTCCAAAACTATTCATCTTTCTGGGGACAGATAGCCTCATAGTTTTACTAAGGAGATACTAATGGGTTTGCAATTAGTAACTATTATGAAGTGAAATTGCTTGGTTTGATATTTTTTCTTTATGACTCCCAGTAAATACCTGTGCAAATAAGGTGCAGAACACTATACATTAGTTGGTCAGATTTGCCATTCGGCTAGGTATAAGAGTGACACATCTCAGAAGCAGGAGGAGAGAGAATCATGTAACCCCAAGAAAATCGGTCACCAGAGGAGCCCATGCAAAATCCCTGTCTGCAGTGGTAGAGACATCCAAAGGACCAGAGGCCAAGCATTGATATTATGAAGCAGAATCAAAGAGCAGCTCTGAGACTGTGAGGCAGAGTAGCGCTTTCCCAGCCCACAGAACAAGGCCAAAGCCAAAGGCCCAAGTGGCTGACAGGCTAGGAACTACAGAGAGACAGGCCTGTCAGCTTGGCTAAGAAGGGGCATGTATACAACATTCTGTAAATTGGTAGCTACTTAAAAAAAAAAATCCCTATAAGGGCATTGAATTATTTCATGTGACTCATTTTCCAAATTCCCTGTAGCTCCCACCTTTTTCCTGCCCAGGTCTCTGTAAGAAAGTGAGGGAAGAACTGATAGGACTCACCTGTGAGTAAGGTTAACAGGATTTCTTGGATTGTCCCTTTGTAGGGTATATACCCTGTTTCCCTAAAAGTAAGACATCCCCTGAAAATAAGACCTACTTACAGTTTTGCCTCTCGCTGAAATATAAGGCTTCCCCCGAAAATAAGACCCCCCTGCAAATAAGACCTCCCTGAAAATAAGGCCTCCCGAAGCTACCATAACTCTGCACTCTGGTCTGTAGCGGTGGGCACCGCCGCGCAGCTCACTGTTGGCCGCAGCGCAGCCGGAGCAGACAGGAAGTGAGAGGTCTCGTTTAATAACAATAAACAATAAATGTGTACTGTATTCTACTTCATGGAAAAATAAGACATCCCCTGAAAATAAGACCTAGCGCATCTTTGGGGGCAAAAATTAATGTAAGACACAGTCTTATTTTGGGGGAAGCCGGGTAGTTTTATATATCCTTTGAGGGCAGTAGTGAACCTCCTTTGTCTAGAAGGTGGCTGTGACATTAGAGGGGGAGCAGCCTAACCAGGAGCCAGAGCATGAGACAGGGTGGTGGATTTCCCAGCACACTGAGCAAGTAAAGTCAAGTGCTTTGGAGCAGGGGATAGGCCTGTGGAGTGGGATGTCTTCAGGTTCCTAAGTCAGGTAACTGGGTTTGCTGACTGTTGGAGCTTGAGCTGAATGTGTTTGTTCTGAGGGTTCGGATCGAATAGCATATCTCCGGAGCATTCATTAGCAGACGTGAAGGAACTTTGTAGCCTGTGTTGACTGAATAGCTGAAGCCTGAGCATTTCTCCTCAGAATTGGAACTTATTAACTTCTTACTAAACCATGTAGTTATGAGAATGCTGCATTCTGTGTGGCCACTCAATGAATACTAAAACCTAAATGAAGAAGTAGAGAATGCTCTTTGAGTGACCGAATACAACCCCATAATTTTGAATACGGTCTGTGAGTTCTGTGTGGCCACTGCAAGGAATTCTCATACCCAGCAGAAAAGGAGGGTGCCATAGCAGGATGGTTGGTATCAGAAAAAAGAAGGATGGAGGTTACAGGCTGTCTGACTGTTTACCCTGTGGCAACTAACACTGCCCTGGGGTGGGCTTTGACTTTCCTTTTCCTTTGTGTAGTTAGAGGAGGTCAGACATGATTCTCATGTACTTTCTTAGGCAGCCCAACATTTATTCCCCATGAATAGCCTTTTAACATGCTAAAGCCAGGGCTACAAAATTTTGGGTGTGAAGTCTGATTGTCAATATTTTTAAAGTTTCTCTGGTGGTTTTACAGGTAAAATAGAAACATTCCTTCTCTGTATATACTTCATCATGGCATGATTTAAAATTAATCAGAATTCCAAAAGTTAACATACTTTAGCTATTGTTTTTTATATAGAATGCTATAAGGTATCAAAAATGATTAGTGATGAAAAATGATAAAGCATAAATATTAATTTGGAATTCTATGTAATTCTACTCTGACCCTGAAAAGCAGGAGAAATATAACAACAGTGAATAATTCTAGAAAGAATTAGCATTAGCATATGAATTTCTATTAAAGGCTGATCAATCTGTTTAAAAGAGAATGTATACATTACCAATAAATAGATTTTCTGACATATTGTTATTTTGGGAAAATGGGAGAACAATTAGAATTTTTAATGGATTCCAGGTAATAATTTTTACCATGTTTCACACCAAGCACATACCCATTTATTTTCTACCTGTTTAATCTTACAACAAGTTACCAAATGTTCTAAGGTTTAATTATGATGTTTACAAAAGGAATACACTTTTGTGGTTATTGATTTCAGGGTTTTCTTTAATAATGTTTCACTTGCAAAAATGTATTGTTGTGACTTGACTCAAGTATTTGCGTGACAATAGTTATTTTATTTTATTGGTTGCTGCATCTGTGCTGTCAGTCACTGGCAGTCTTGGTTTTCTGTCTTCAAAACCTATTTCTCGTGTTGCTATTGATCCTTCAAACAAGGACGACTACACTTTATCGCCCATACTTTTGACATGTTATCAGGATAAACCAGTTTCTAGAAAAGAAGAGGATCAAGGGGGGGGGGGGAGAGAGAGAGAGAGAGAGAGAGAGAGAGAAGACCCTTGATGAGGTAGATCGACACATTGGCAAAAACAGTGGGCTCGATTATAACAGCATTTTGAGGACGGCACAGAATAGGGCGTTGCTTCATTCTGTTGTACACAGGTTCCTGTGTGTTGAAACCATTTGGTGGGAAACAGAAAGATTTCTCCCAAGTTGTCTCCCCCAAATATATCCCAAACTTAGCTGCTTGCTACACATGGCAGATGACGATACACTTGGAGGTCAACAGTCGTAGGTCAGGGGTTATTCTGCCTAAGGGTTTTCACCCATCTAGAGCAAGCAGTCACCACTGTTTATCGCACAACAAGTAGGGCCCACTCCCTTCTGATTGTTTCCCTGAAGGAGAGCTCAGGGCGGTCAAGCCCACCCAAGGGTGACCAAGGTTAGGCTGCAATATTGAGTCCAGGGTCCGCCCCTCTTGTCACATGCATACCTCTAGTAGTCACTCCCCTTCCTATCATGTGTACACAACTATCTCTTCCCCTTCCTGTTATGCCTATGCCCATTGTATATCTCCCTCCTACGATGTGTATGTCTATTGTACAGCCCCTTCCTGTGAAGTGTGTGGTTACCTGTCATCATGCCCCCTAAGTAGATATAAGCGTTGGTTAGCAATAAAGTTGGACGGGCCGGCTCTCTCCACCCCACCTCGCCTCGCTCTCCTGCCCTCTGCCCATCCTGTGCATGGACCTGGTTGGTAAGATCATGGCCATCCAGGAGGTAAGCATGCTACCATAAAATGTGTCTGACACATTTTCAATCTCTCTTCTATCTCGCGTGCTCCCCATGACTTTATTATAATCTTTATGTATCTTAACCATATTATTGCACTCACTGAGCCCGTGATTAGTTGTGGGGGGCTGGCCTTTCCCCTACACCAGCTTGCTGCCAAACAACAACAATCGGGACTAAGAATTTTTCAATATATGTATTCTATTTTTAGTCTGTTGTTATACTTGAAAAATGTTTCAAGCTTCAAAGATATTATTTACCTCACTACTGATTTAAGCTTTACCTATTTGGAGGCCAGCCCAACTCTCATCATACCCTGAAAATATTTTAAGTAGCTGGTATTTCAGGATAAGAGAGAGAGAGAGAGAATTTTTTGGTTTATTCACATGAAGTATACAGGTACAATATTGCTTTATGTGATCTCTTTCTTCATCAAGCAATAACTTCCTCATGATTTTCATAACTTTCTTGTTTTACTTAGTTTCTCAATGCTCACATATTTAGACATATGCCTAGAAGTTGTACCTAGGTGAGTGTATGGATTTTACGTAAGTAAAGAGAAGTGCCCGTCATGGAAAGTAGTTAGAAATGCTGCTTATCTTTTGGGAATAAACAGTATAATGATATAAGAAATATTAGTTCTAACAATAGATCTCCTCCCTCACTCTCTCTCATATATATAACATTTTAAAAATGAATATGTAATTATAAAATCAAACCTAGTAAAGAATTAAATAAAGCACAATAATATTTTAACTATAAGTCTGAGACTAATATCATTTCAACATATGGAGAAATATAGTCATGTGGATATTTCAGTGATTTAATATATCTCAGTGTTTCCAGTATAAATTAAAAGTAGTTTAAAAAAAAAGTACCACGAATCCCATTCCATGAACCTTCCTTATTACATTCCCTAAAAGCAAAGAAAATACTTAGAATATTGGAAAGCGGGTTTCATTCTCATAGGAGACTGAGTAACACTTGTCTTTCTTTTGGGGAATTAGAAGTACACGTCTGTTATAAGAGGAAGATTTTTAACATTAAATTATTAACAGACAAAGGATGCATACGGCTTCAAAAAGCCGACACAATTTTAGCTTCAAATTATTCTTCCTTCTCTAATATTAAAGATATTTGCAGATCCTTAGACTTGTTTGTCTACTTAGCCAAGTTAAATTAAAATGCAAGATAATAATCTATTGTTAGATTATTTTTCCAATATTGACAATCAGTTCTCTTCCATAATGAACTTTTCCCTGCGCTAGCTACTTCAAATCTTTTTATCCTGTACCCATAGGATTGAACATGATTATGAAAGATAAATCTGAGTAATAAAAGATGAAAAGAGGTTATGACATTCTTATTAAACAGAAAAGGCAACTTCTTTTGATTCTAATCTTTAGTTACCAGCATTATTAGAACATTATTAGAAGTACAAGAAATAGGCGTGTTTATTCATAAGTCCTTTTGTCATAAATTATACTTTGTAGAGAGCATAAATTTTACAAAATGAGTGCACTATAACACTTTTTTTGGCTTATAAAATACATATGATAAATGCCGCTTTTTCTAGAGTGGAAATGCTTAAAATGCAGTTTCACAAACAAGCTAAAACATCAATTGAAGTTGCTATTATCCTTTAAGATGTAAAAGAAATGACAAAGAAGAAAATTAATCTGAGGTTGTTTATTTTTAAATTATTGAATGTTTCTAAGAAGTTAAAAAAATAAAGGTAAAGGTTCTTATTTGTAAGTAGGAGTATCAAATTTAACTAGTTTAAGTATAAAGGCATCTATTAAGTGATATAAATACCTCACTAAAATGCTGGATAAAGTGAGGAGATTCTAGCTAGTGTTTCCAAAATTATAGAAGTGAACCACCCCATATGGTTATTATTAGAAGTATGCAACTAAGGAAACTAGTAATGTGCTATCAACTCCAGAGAGACCCCCTTTCTTTGACAAACACAGACGACTAAATTAGAAAGCGTTCTAGAAAATGTGAAGCTCATCACTACGGTTATCCTCCTAAAAGCATCTAGTTTATATGGGTATTAGTGCAATAATCACTATTTCACAACACAGTCTCACAAAAGTCATATAACATAATTTTTACTTTATGATTTTTTTAATACTTCCTTGTTTCAACTGAAGTGGATGTAATCACATCTCAATGGAGATTTTGCCAAAAGTCAAAAGTATGCTAAAATAATGTTATAGATCCTTTTCCTATATTTAAACTTTGAAACAAAAATTTCAATAATGATTTTTTCTGGGTTTTCCTAATTCAGTTACTTGAAAAGAGATACACACTTTCTTCCCCAAAGGCAGGAGGAACAATATCCCTGTCATTGCAGCATCTTTGAGGAATATAAAGTGGAAAATGTGTACTGGAAGGCTATATAAAAGTAGTAAAAAGGAGAAAAACATTGATAACCACAGATATCTTCATTCATTTAGTGTTTTGAAGACAGTGACATTTATAGCGCTCATTTTCTTTTTAAAAATGTATTTTATTGTGTTTTGATGAGCATTTACATAGCAAATTAGACCCTCATGAAATAACCTCTATACATATTTTCCAGTGGCAATGGCTACATTTTTCACATTGTATGAACCCTTTTATTTTAGTGGTTTTCTTGATTCAGTACTGAAATCGCATACACTTCTATGGTTAAATTGCTTTTAAAATGAGTTGTACATGTATGATCATAATCATTTGTAGGGCCATAGCATTCATTTTCTACAAACGTATTTTATTTCCCACATACCCTTTGCTTGTGCCTCAGCTTGTCAGTGTCTTCTGTCTCCTCGTATAGAGGAAGTTACTGAAAATGTCACTCAAAAATTTCCCAGGTCTTAAGTCTCTCATTGTGAAATATGTCTATTATACCACTGTACATAATAGCACAAAGAGACATTGAAGCTGGTCCATTGTGTTCGAGAAAGTCTAAACCTTTCTCTGCTTTTGTTGGATGTAAAAAATTAAACACACAAGAGATCAATGCTTTCTGTTGGGCTGTTCCTCTAACAACAAAAAAACAACATGTGGTTCCTACAGCTGCCTGGTAGAAGTTTCAGATTTCCATTGATAATTGCACTATTAAATACTTGTGGCAACATAACTCCCCAGGTTGGCAAGTTGTCTAGATACGGCACCACAGTTGAAAGGATAAGTGTTCATTTTAATTTTAATATTCATTTTAATATAATTATAAAAATAGATAATTTTGAGAAATGTCACCATGTAGTAGTTGGATGATTTTGTGTCAACTGGACATCCTGGCTAGGGGTGGAGTCAAATCTGTGAATCAAGTTGCAGCTTGATACAACTCCTTGGTGTTATAAGATTTTTAGTATAAGAGTGTAAGACCCCAGGAACTGTTCTCTCTTCTGCCCCTTGCCTTCTTACTGCTGGGACTTTGCCACTGACACTGAGAGTTACTGATGACCTGGGATGCTTCCATTGATATTGGATCTACAAGACTCTATAGTTTATACACACTGCCCTGTGCTCTTCCTGCATGCTGCCTCATTTCATCTGGCTATGTGAGTCTAAAGAGACGCTTAGGGTCCAGAGTCAGACCTATGAACTTGAGTTGGCCTACACTGGGATGCCTTCTTGATATATATTTAATTCTTGGTACAAAGCTGTTTCTTGTACATAGATTAGTGTCACTGGATTTCTTTTGCTAGACAGTCAAGCAAATACACACTATTAATCACATATCTTATTACCAAAATACCTAAAAAATAACATCCTGGTAGAGATTAACACCTCAAAGCACAAAATCCCAAAGATAAAGAACGTTTTCCAACTATTTGAGACTAGTCTATGCTCCATCCTCTAATATGAACTACTATTAATA
Organism: Echinops telfairi; assembly: GCF_000313985.2. NCBI lineage: Eukaryota > Metazoa > Chordata > Mammalia > Afrosoricida > Tenrecidae > Echinops > Echinops telfairi. The sequence goes on from NW_022106084.1 coordinate 1,761,605, forward strand.
GATCATTGAATCCTCTATTAAAACATTACAGCATTTATTTTGAAATAAAATGAAACCTTTATTACAAAAATATTGCATGATAGATCAATGCTGTATAAGAATTTAATGAAGACATTGTGTTTGCAAAAATGTGGACACAAAGTGTAATGTATTAATATTTATTATAGTCAGAAACTTATCACTTTTGCCCTGAAGAAAGTTACCCAATGCAAAAACTATGAGCTAAGATGACTAGTGATTTTCCTTAGTAGATGGTATCCCATTGAGACTTCTATTCAATTCATAGATTAATCGCAGGCAGTATTAGAGATGCTTTGTGAGAAAGTCTAAGATATTGATTCCATGTGTATTCTCTTTGCTTGACACGATGAACGCATTACTTATGAAACAATTAAGTAGAGAGGAATATGGACAGCAGTCTGACTGAGCTCCTCAAGGCAGAATATGTTGTACAATTATTGAGAACCTCTTCTACAGGGATACCCTTCGGTCAGCATACAAAACACCATTAATATTCTTAATTCCATTCTCACTCACTGAGTTTTATCCACATGTTCCTCTCAAGAACATTGTTGGTCTTCTTGCCAATATTCAGATCTGCTTCCTTCCAAATGTCTCGCCATCTGGCAATTCATGAACTATTTTCTGTGTGCCACTGAATATTTGCATTTCCAGTAACTTCTAGTACTTGTAAAATTAAGATAACAATATCTCTAAATTTTTTGTGCATAGGGTATTTTGGCCCATTGTGTAAAATTGTAGCAGTCTATGTCAAAATTTGTATCCTCAGTTAATTCATAATGACTTTCTAATATGATTATACTTGTGGGCTTGGAGAGAAGAGTGAAAATAAGTACATGGGGGGAAAATTACAACCAGCTTAGGCTGAGTCTTGGGTATACCACATTAATGCAAGGAATTTAGTCGGGTTATTTTTTAATCTTTTTTGGGGCGGGTTTCGTACAACTCTTATCACAATCCATACATCCACCCATTGTGTCAAGCACATTCGTACATTTGTTGCCATCATCATTCTCAAAACATTTGATTTCTACTTGAGCCCTTGATATCAGCTCCTCATTTTTCCCCCTCCCTCCCTGCTTCCTCCTCCCTCATGAACCCTTGATAATTTATAAATTATTATTGTTTTGTCATATCTTACACTGTCCAACATCTCCCTTCACCCACTTTTCTGTTATCCATGCCCCAGGGAGGAGGTTATATGTAGATCCTTGTAATTGGTTCCCCCTTTCTCCTCCATCCTCCCTCCACCCTCCCGGTATCACCTCTCTCACCACTGGTCCTGAAGCGATCATCTGTCCTGGATTCCCTGTGTTTCCAGTTCCTATCTGTACCAGTGTACATCCTCAGGTCTACCCAGATTTGTAAGGTAGAATTGGGATCATGACAGTGGTGGGGAGGAAGCATTTAAGAACTAGAGGAAAGTTGTATGCTTAATCATTGCTACACTGCACCCTGACTGGCTCATCTCCTCCCTACTTCTGTAAGGGGTGTCCAGTTGTTCACAGATGGGCTTTGGGTCTCCACTCTGCACTCACCCTCATTTATAATGATAC
>NW_022106084.1:1764553-1768566 GCF_000313985.2 Echinops telfairi
CATGCCGGCATGCTGCATTGGCATCCCGCAACACCGGATTTAAGCCTGGTCCCTCTCGTTGTATAGTTTTTAAATGAATACTCAGATCGTTTTTGAATTTTCAGGATTATTAATCAACTTGTCTTCAATATCTACTCTGTAACAATATTAAGCTAGGGAGTATTTCTGGTCACTTTTTATGAAAGTGAATCTTTGCTCCAAATGTTAGCAGTCTCTGTTCCAACTTGCCTACTTAGTACATTTCATGAATTAACCTTATCACAGCATAGCACTCAGAGGCTAAATATGGACTAATGGTCGGCAGTCATTTAAACTAAAAATATCAAACCTGAACTAGCTGGAAGCCATTCCTTGTTCTCAGATCAACTCTAAGCTTGTGGTATGGTAAGCTAGTTAGTACACATGACAAAAAAATAAAATTAAAGGAAATATCTTAGGGCTGTCTACCATTGTGCCTCATTCTCAAAAGTAGAGAAGTAAATTGATGTAACTTGCCTTTTGCTTTGGTGGAAGTATTGCAAGTCTAGAACTAATTGATATTAAAAAGTAGTAGGCAATAGTGTTGTTACAGAATATTCCTGCTATAGTCTGGTATCCATGGATTTCTGCTTCCTGATTACCACACACTAGCAGCAATATGACAATGTGATACATTGATCACATATTATAGTGTGGGACAGGGACCCTCACGGAATTGTCAGGTAAGCATTGGACTACTAGCCACAAGGTCAGTGGTTCAAATCAATCAGCGATCACATAGGAGAATTATGGGCTATCTGCCCACACAAGGATTTATGGCTTTGGAAACCATCTGTAGGGTTGATTAGGGTCAGAATGGGCTTGATGGCAATGGATTATAGTGGGGGAAGGCATTAAGACCCCTGAGAATAAATATGGCAGAGGAGCAGCCTGCCATGTAGTCCTAAGAAGGCTAGTGAAGATTTACTACTGTACCTGCTGGAGGGGAAAAATAATAATACTGCTTTCTTTGGTCTTCCATTTGGATAAGGGGGGGAAAGCAGGACATTTAAAAGACTGATGGCTGCCTAATAGTTATCAAGGATCACGTTAACTTTTCAGTTAAATGATAAAAATAACGATGACTGATCATACCCCACTGAATTGGAAATAACCTTCTGTTTTATTTTTCTGAGACACATCGTTTTGATGCACAAGTCAAAAAGGAAAGATAAAACAGGAATATGAGAGAGGGAATTTCTTTTCCCCGGTGTTAGACTGGGTTGACTAGAGAGAAAAAATCCAGAGACACTCGTGTTCAAGACAGAGCTTTATATCAAAGAGCAATTGAGTATTGAGAAAACATTCCAGCCCAGGGCAGGTCAAGTCCATCAGTCCGATAGTAAGCCCATATGTCTGATTCTAGTCTATAAATCCCTCTTCAGACTCATGGACCACATGCCATGATTTGGAATGCAGGAAGATCACAGGCCAGTGGGTGAAAAGTCCTGTAGATGCAGTGGTGGTCGAAGCATCTCACTGCTGGTTGCTGTCTCCATGTGGCTCCTCCAGCCTTCCCAGTGTGGCTCTTCAACAAGAAGATGAAACAGAGAAAAAGACGAAGTTACCAGAATCCTCATGAGAAAGTCACGCCCACCAGGAGGCATCATCAGGTTGTGACCTGATTGACAGGCTAAACTCCACCCCTTGACTCTAGCTAACAAGCTGTCATGAAATTATGTAACTGCCACATCCCCTTTTGATGTTTTTTTTTATAATGACCCTGTTTTCTGTAACATCTCCTGAGGTTCACCGTTGCTTTTCGATTTACTGTTTTGGTAAAGCTGGGAAGCACCAAAGGCTTCCAATTAGCTTTTCCAATCAACAGCCCTCCGTGCAGGGAACTACTGAAGGGATTTGGCTATCACATGAGCGTTTTTATTCTAGCCATACACTGAGGAACAAGGGAAATAACCACAGAGGGGTTTCACAAACAGAGACAACTCCATTTCTCTCCTGATTCCCATCAAGGGGGCACGGTAGCATTATAGATTCAAGAAATTCATTTGGAGCCAAGGATGAATTACCTCGGAGAAAACTGTTATTTTACTTTCAAGTGATAGCCACACCAATTAATCAAAGTAGGTAACTTAGCAGATCTTGGAAGATGTGCTGTATATACTTAATATGTGATTGTAGTGATCTGTCAGCACTTCAAGAGCCCTGGCGGCACCGTGGGTGAAGAGTCGGACCCACCTGGGGCTCCACAGGAGCAAGAGGTGTCGCTCTCCTTCCTTTAAGACTCACAGCACTTGTAACAGTAGACAGCGGTTCTACCCTGTTACGATAAAGTCCTCATTATGAACTGGAATCAGCTGGACGGCACGATGTTTGTTTGTTTTTACCTACACATTCCCTTGGTTAAAAAGAGACCTAGGGCTGGGTATTTGGTGAGATGCTCTCACCCTGGACCTGATGATTGAAGTATGGATTGTCCCTTCACCAGATGTAAATTTCCAGCACAATACTGTCTCCAATATGGAAACTTTTGTATTAATCCCAACTAAGTTTAGCTCCCTCAACACTTCCTCCCATAAGCTACACACATACTCACAGACATAATTTAATATGTGTTTGCTTTACTATCTTTTATGATGCTCTGCATTCTGTATTCTTTCCTAAGTGTATTTTATATTATAGACACTTTCTCACCACCAAGTGAATCAATTTTACACAAAATGATGCTATAGGATCGAGTAGAATGGGCTCTGTGGGTGTCAGAGGATGCAAAATTTTTACTGGAACAGAAAGCTTCATCTTTCACCCCAAAGAAGTTCCTGGGTTTGACCTGATGACCTTCTAATTTTCAGCCAAAGCATAACCCACTGTATTATCAGGGATCCTTAGCTTATTTGAATTATTATTTTACTTGCATTATATTTATTTCACAAAATATGTGAGCAAGCACTTAATTATATTATGGGAGAAATGTTTGCAACGTCAATCTATTCTACAGTCTCTTATAGGCCCCAGTGTAGTGTATACTAATTAAAATCTGATTGACTTACACCTGGACTTAAGAATGTGGAAGAGTCTATTTCCTACTGTACCATCCAATTAATCTTTGAAATGACATTCTGTTTCTACATAACTGAATTTATATAGTAGATAGGAGGAAAAACTTTTAATAAAACAAGTATTATTTTCCAGAAAGGTACCAGAAGATTTACACAAATGTTTTGGTTTGAGAAAATTACGTAAAATTACTCTTATTTTTTTTCCTTTTCATTTATCTGTCCTTTTAATTTGATGTATTATTTTCCCTTTATCTCTGAAGCCACTGTAGAAAAACTTTGGAAGGTAGCTACATATGCAAAAAAAAAAAAAAAAGGTTATAAAGGCTATGCCTGCTGTTTCTGTACATTCCTATGCTGTGTATCTTCATTCATAATTCATTCTTCAAAAGAGAAAAAGAAGCAAATCAAGGAATAAATGGTGACATGGTGTCAAAGACCCCCTGGGAATCTGACATTAGAACACAGTTCATTTTGCGTCTTCTGATCTGCCTGTCAGGTAAACACACTTTCTCAGTGCTTCCTTATTCATTTTTAAAATACCTGAATATTGGATTTTTTTTCTCACTAACAAAGAGTTTAAAATATTTTTTAACCAAAGAAAGGCAGAAATATCAAATGCCTTTTATAAGTGTTATGCATGCTTATATAAAAATATCTTAATTAAAAATGAGTAATATATATTAAAATACATAAAAATAAATGGAAAGCACACATTTACAAACAAGTGGTGGAACCCTATCAGGAAGTTAGGCTAATATGAGGTGATTTCCAAATGTTCATGAAAAATTAGAATTAAAAATAGTGAATTTTCCATATTTTAAAAATAAGCCCATCATAATAGATTTCAGGCCTTTATCTTGCCAGAGTAAAGCACTTCTGATTGAGAGCCAGACAAATGTCTATGAAAGGTGAAAATGTTTAAGAAATAGGTTTTAGGTTAATTTTCAAAAGATAATTTATAAAATGTTAATGAACCGA
>NW_022106084.1:1769397-1770415 GCF_000313985.2 Echinops telfairi
TTTTTTTTTACTATCACTTTTTTTTCTATCACTAAGTCCACATTTTCCCTAACTATGGTTCCTTCTTCTTTGCTTCTAATTTCTGCATTCAGATTGCCAAAAAACATCAATGCTTGATTTTATATTTGATCACTTTTCCAGCTAAAGACATTGGTTAATTTCTTAAATATCTTCATCACTAGCTTTTGTGGTTATTGAATAAATTGAATAATAATTGTATTGACTGGATTTTCTTGAAGAAAAATAGAAATAATTTTATCACACAGTATTATTCTTCTAAATAGATATTAAAATATTCTTTTCTAAACAAGTGATTTTTAAATGCCATCTTTTTAAATGCAAGTGATGCCATTTCTCTTTATTACTATTCACATACTAAACCCTATAATTTTCTCACTCAAAATGGCCAATACCTGTACATTTGAGCTCATTAATGCCCGCAGTATTGATCTTTATGAGGTCCATTTTCTTTTTTTTATGACTTACAGTTTTCCTAGAATCATACTTTGTACATTCAAAGTTCCAATTATTAGTAGAATTTTGCAGTTGATTCTTCTCATTTTGAGTTGTACTTTAACAGCAAATGAATATTCTGAAGTCTTGTTCTGATGGGATTTAACCCATTCATCCCACTATGGTCAATCAACACAACTTGGAGAAAACAGCTCACTTTCAGAAATGTGTTCATTCTCTGTGACCCTACTGATATTTGAAATACTGATGATACAATTTCTAGCATCACAGCAGCACATAAGCCACCACAGTATGACAAACTGGCACACAAATGACAGACAAAATTCAATAAGTGAGTAAAAGTCCTATACACATCTGATAAATTGAAGAAATTAAGAATTTTGATTTGTTCCCTTATCTTTATTAACAGGTTAATAAATATATAATCTTTTACTAAACTTATTTGAAAAGACATAATACCCTCATTCAATTTTTACAAAATGGCAAAAATGATAGAATTGCAATTTTATGTTTGCTGTCAAATGTTCCCCTTTGTAATTTTTCT
>NW_022106084.1:1771504-1773162 GCF_000313985.2 Echinops telfairi
ACCCCATGATCACACCAGCTGGTGTGCTTCTCCCATGTGGGCTTTGTTGTTTCTCAGCCAGATGGCCACCTGTTCATCTTCAAGCCTTTAAGATCCCAGTCGCTATATCTTTTGATAGCCGGGCACCATCAGCCTTCTTCACTGCGTTTGCTTTTGCACCCGCTTTGTCTTCAGCGATCATGTCAGGATAGGCTGGTGTGCTTCTTCCATGTGGCTTTGTTGTTTCTCAGCTAGATGGCCACCTGTTTATCTTCAAACCTTTAAGAACCCAGACCCAACGTATTTAAATATAGAAACAAACTTTAAAATCATAAGTAGATGAGTAGAGCCTATTTTGGGTAGCACCATTGGTAATGATTTTTTACTGTTTTTATAAATCCACATCTTTTTCTTTTAAATTATATTCATGGCCATTATATTTCCATAACTTATATTAAAATATAATGAAGGTAGTTTTAACGTATTTTACCATAATATAAATATTACCATGTTTTCAGTCCCTAGTGTAATCTAAATGCATCATTGTGGAACCCTAAGCAAATTTGTTCATGAAAAAACCTATCATGAATTAAATATAAGGAAATGAATTGAATAAGTACCTAATATTTTTAATAATAGTCTGTAAGGAAAAGTGAAAATGATAGAACCTGGATATGCTTAAATTAATTTAAAAAGGACTATAAATTATATCACCTTGTGACCCAAAGTATTATACCATTTCTCTATGTCATACAAATACCTAGTTTCCACTCATGTTTTGGCTCTCACAAGACCTTCATTTTAGCCACTGCAGACAAAAAGGAATTGAGAACAGATCACAAATCCCTCGGTATTGGCATTAACTGGAAATGGGTAACTGTTTGGCATTTATTTGAAAAATATTAGTGAAGTGGCTCCCTCTAATAATTTAGATTTGGACCAGCACTTTGGGTTATTTATATTAGAAAGAGAAATCAGTGGCCTGATTCACAGATATACTGGAAAATCAGTGTCTGAAAGTAATAGCAAGAAAAACACAGAGAGATATGGGAGAAGCACATTAACACACCATTGTGCATGGGCACAAAGTGTATAAATCTTTGTGTCACATGTTAATGCTTATCAGAGACTGTGGACTGTAGAGATAATTAAACAATTAGATTTAAAGAGTGAGTTGTCTTGTGTATACCATACCTGTCCTCTGTCAAGATTATGTATTCAGTAGAATAATGGATGGAATAGCTCTGGAGGCATGAGTAGAGGATATGTGTCTTAGGCTATATTATCATATGATTTTTATATCTCTAGAATCAATTCCAATACCAAATGTCTTAGGCTGGCTTTGCTAGGGAAGCTAAATCATTGGTGCTAATATATGTATATATAAAAAGGAAGCTTTCTACTTCTGTAAAGAATTATAGTCTCAGAAATTCACAGGGTCAGTACTATTCTGTCCTATAGGGTCAGTATGAGTTGGCATCAACTTGATGACAGTGAATTAAAAAAAATAGAGATAGATAGATAGATAAATAGATAAAATAGTTCACAAAGGTTTAGAAATGCTTCTATCAAGTCTAAATCCAAGTAGGGTTAAGCCGATGGTCTGAATCTTAAGCTGAAGACTTCTCTGGACTCATGCGACTATGGGAGTTGACAACCCCAAGTTTAACAGGAAGAGC
>NW_022106084.1:1774258-1776528 GCF_000313985.2 Echinops telfairi
CCAATGCAATATGTTGTTTGAGTTCTTGATTGCTGCAATCATGAGAGTTTATTGTGGATCCATCATCTTTTCTCCATTTTTTATGTTTTTGGTTAGTTATGAATTATAGCCCATAATTAGAGGGTGGAATTTATTTCATCTAACTCCATATTTGCTTAAGATAAGGGTGTATTCTCCACCCCCTGCCAACATCTGCCTACAATGTCATCTTTGTTTTCACATTCACATTCTCTCATGGTGGTTCTTAGGTGCCATTGAGTGGGTTTTGACCCATGGGAACCCTATTCACAGCAGAATGAAACACTGGTCCTTTGCCATACTTAAAATTGCTCCTGGGCCTGAGCCCATTGTCAGCCATTGTGTAGACACATCTTGTTGAGCACCTTCCTCTTTTCCACTGTCCCTCTGTTTTACTACACATGATGTCTTTCTCCACCCCTATTCCAGGCACATGTTTGTTCCACATAGTTTTTTGCAAATCATTAAGTCCTGACACATTATATTATGAACTGGGACAAAGGACAAGATTAGGCCAATTGACGGAAATGCACCACACAACCATTGCCTCATTCTCTGAGCTAAGGAAACAAGTCCATAGACAGTGCATAAACAGAAGCTGCTTTTTACATGCCTCAGCATTAGTTGCATTCCATCATGGGTTTGGATATTACACACACCATCACAACAGCAAATTGTAATTTTGCAAGGTTAAATGATTTACTTGTTCACAGGCTTCTTTAAGTCAACCTGGTAAGGAATTTTTGGGATTATCTACACATTCTTTCTTAGTCATGTTGCTCAAATCTCCTTCCATTTGACTATCTTGACAAACATTTTCATAAGCATGTCTTCATAAAAGTTTCCTTGTTGCTGAGACTGATAAAAGGTCTATATGAAGTTATATATCAGCAATGACCTAAATCATAAATTGTATTCTTAGAAAGGTAGAGAGAGAATTTAGAAAAATGATAGCATTTAATACTTTGAAATATGAAACTTTGATTCTAATCTAGTAATATCATTTTTAATTATGCCACCCACCTCAGTTTTAGCTTGTCCTCACACACCATGCATCTGACATATTGTAGGACCCAATCTCCTGGGGAGGGGAGAAAGCTGTTTAAAGTATTAACATGCAATTACAATAATATGAGGATCAAGAACAAGTAGCTGACTTAAGCCATAGTATTTTCAATCTCCTCACATACATGTAAAATCTGGACAATGAATAATAAAGACAGAAATGTATGTCTTGGAATTATGGTATTAGCAAAGAATATTGAATATGCCACAGACCGCCAAAAGAACAAAATAAATTGTCTCTGAGATAGCAATGAATATGAGGATGACAGGATGTTGTGTTCAATTGTACATCGGGTTGCTTTGATTTGCTATCATCTTGACAATGTCTAATACTAACCTCATCCAGGTACCAACATAACATGAAGAATGACTTATTATAAATTTATTAAAATTGACAATCTAGTGTCTTGTTCCCTAGGATATAGTTATGCATTAAAGCAAAGGATTTAAAAATTTTAAGGATATATTCCTCAAACTTTCTAACTCTACTATTGTCCACCACAACTGCTGTCAGTTTCTGTACCTTATTACCCAGAGTTTTCTCAAAAATGTTATATAAGGCAGACTCTAATGCCACCTGATTCCCTAATTGTCTTTCCTCTTGTTTAGTATATATTCAAGTGCTTTTCTTTTGGATTAAACCCAGGGCCCACAGAGAAAGTTGACTTGAAAAAGCAAATTGTCCAGATTAGAGTACACAGGAGAAATGAAGAGGGATGAAGAGGGAGGGGAACACACCTGGCCCACCAAGCCCCTAGAGATGTTATTCCTGCTCATAGCAAACAGTGCACAGAGAGGACCATAAAGCCTGCCCCACCACAAGATACAACATCCCTCACTGAAACATAGCTCTATGTGGGACAACACTGGAGACACAATGTGGGAATTGTGCCCAATCTGATCCTATCACACTGGGGCAAAACACTAATGGCATGCAACAGAACAGCAAGGGGAGCAACGTGATGAAACCCCCGGGGAATACCAAAAATAGACTTTGGAGACAGAGTGTGGCACCCCATCAGACTCGACTGGAACACACTCATAAAGGTCAGCAAACAGACCTGGAACTATGTATAGGCTTTTCCATTTTTTGTCAGTGGCTTTCTTTTTGTTCTTTTGTCGGTTTTGACTTCCTTTGTTTTTTTATTTGGCTTTGCCTGTTTTTTGTGCTTATTAATGTCTCTGCG
>NW_022106084.1:1776668-1779535 GCF_000313985.2 Echinops telfairi
AACCAACCCAAGAAAAAGGGAACAACAAGCGAACTAAAATCAATGGAAAGAAGGGCGTAGGATGCCTAGTGGGCTTAATCAAGGGCAATGTGGCAGCGAGGAATTGCTAAACCTGAATGAATGCCAAACACGATGGTGGGACAAGAGGAAAGTGAAAAAGGACCAGAAGGCAAAGGATATTTTTAGAGGTCTAAATACAGGCACGTACATATGTAAATACATTCATATATAATTAGAGAGGAATATATCTATGTACTTATATCTATATGTTAAGAATTAAGGTTGTAGATGGAGATTGGACCTCAACTCAAGTACTCCCTCAACACAAGAACACTTTGTTCTAATAATCCAGCATTCTGTGATGCTCACCTTCCCGACATGATTGCTGAAGACAAAATGGGTGCATAAACAAATGTGGTGAAGAAAGCTGATGGTGCCTGGCTATCAAAAGATATAGCATCTCAAATCTTAAAGGCTTAAAGATAAACAAGTTTATATCTAGCTGAGTAGTAACAAAACCCACATGGAAGAAGCACACCAGCCTGTGTGATCATGAGGTGTCGATTGGCTTAGGTATCAGGTATCTAAGGCCCAGAACAAAATCATACCCAATGCGAATTTGGGGCCATGGTGGAGTGGGGGTGGAGTGGAGACCCAAAGCACATCTGTAGACAATTGGACATTTCTTTACAGAAGAGTCACAATAAAGAGATGACCCAGTCAGGGTGCAGTATAGTACTGATGAAACACAAAACTTTCCTCTAGTTCTTAAATGCTTCCTTCCCCCCACTATCATGATCTCAATTCTACATTGCAAATCAGATTAGACCAGAACATGCACACTGCAACAGATAATAGCCCACAACACAGGGAATCCAGCATAGATAACTCCTCAGGTCCAACAATGAGAATAGACATACCAGCAGGATTAGGGGAGGGTGGGGGTGAAAAGGGGAATTAATCACAAGGATCAACATATAACCCCCTCCCAGGGGGATGAACAATGGAAAAGTAGATGAAGGGTGACAGAGGATGAAGCAAGATATGAAAACAATAATCTAAAGCTTATCAAGGGATCATGAGGGAGGGGGTGGAAATGAGGAGCTGATATCAAGGGCTCAAGCAGAAAGAAAATGCTTTGAAAGTGATGATGGCAGCATATGTGTAAATGTGCTTGACACAATGGATGAATGTATAGATTGTGATAAGAGATGTAAGACCCCCCTCAATAAAAGTATTTAATAAAAAAGAAAAAGAAAAGTGTCTTTTATCCTGCCTTTGTTTCCTCAACTTATTTAATCATTTTCCTACCAATGCAACCTCCACTTCCCAAATATCATTTCTGTAGTACAATCGTCTCAAGCTAACTCTTTTATTAAATACATGCTTGCCATTTAATGGTGCCTGTGTAGTTTCTCCTAGGTGATAGCTTCTACTGAACAATGCTGCATCAGGACACATCTGCAGGCTCTCTTTTCACCTAGTCATTATGAAGAATCTAATACAGACAACGAAGGTAATATTCTGGTTACATAATCAACCTGAAGAGATAGAAATCAATTTTACATAATTGGGACAAAAGAAAAGTATTTCTGAAACGTTGACCATTCACAGAAACATATCGTTTTACTTCTAAGTTCCATGACAATTTGTTAATGACAATAGGAACATCATAGGAAACAAGATATAAAACGTTACATCAATTAAATTATTATCTTGATAATAAAGGCTTAATATACTCTACTACATAAAATGAAATTAAATAAATCAAATTCAAAGATTAATAACCTAACTTACTTTCTCTGTTTAGTTTAACTCACACCATGTCTTCCCTTATTGCATTTATCATACTAGCTTATACTTATACTAGCTTGTCAATGTCCCCCATTCTAGCCTATTTGGAATTTGCATAACTTTCTGCATTGTTCAGAGGCAAAAATGATGTTTCCTGTAAGAGTTTCTGGGTAAGTATGAGAATAATTCCCCAAAGTTAATTCCAGCTATATAGTTAGTAGCAGATACATCCTGAGACTGTCCTGATCATATTGTTCTATCTGTTTACTCATGGTCAACAACTGTATCGTGTGAATCTCTTGAAACCTGAGTAAATATAAAACATCTGTAGGTGACTCACCACCATGAATTCTACCATGAAAGGACCATCATCTCTATGTATTGTGAGAACAAGTAGGCTCCATTAAGATAGCCTGCTGGTGTGACCTTCTCATAAAACTTTTATTTTTCCTCTCTAGCTTAGAATTTGCTAATTGGCTCTGCTGCTATGAAGCTTGAACCTTAATTAGAATTAACAGAAGTCAAGAGATATATTTCTCATGAATATCCAGAATTGTTGGCAGGAGTGGCGGCGGGGACACGTTGTTGTTAGGAGACTTCGATACAATTCCAACCCATGGTGATCATATAAACAATAGAAAAAACACGGCCCCGTCTTGTGCCATCCTCAAAATTGGCACTGCAATATGAAAGCAAGTTAGTCTCTTATCTTGAATGTAAAGTACGAAACTCTTGCTTATTATCTTCCTATCTTATTACTTTCTTTTTGATGCCAAGTTGTGAAATGCTTTTTAAACCCATGGTGAAATTTAGTTTGACTAAAACAAAGTCCACCTTGAGGATTATGATCCATGAAGAACTAACTATTTGGGATTAAAGAGACACTATTAACTTGATATAGTAGACCGGAACTATGAGGAAGGGAGAATACAGTTGAGTTTATGTTAACAAAAACAAACAAATAAATAAAACTAACTGCCATAGAGTCAATGTTGATGCATAGTGACCCTCTCTGGGTTTCTGAGACTAACTATTTACAGGTGTAGAAAGCCCAGACTTTCTCCAGCCAAGCT
>NW_022106084.1:1780418-1796239 GCF_000313985.2 Echinops telfairi
GGGTTATCTATTAAAAGGTAATTAGATGGTCTTACTAAATAATCAAGAGTTTATGATCATTTTAGCGTTTTACTTAATACGGAGAGTGCCATATGTAAGATTTGGCAACTTCTAAAAGATAAATTATTGATATTGATCAAAGAAAAAACACACACAAACAAAACCAACTAGAAATTGTAGCCAAAATCAGAAATCATTTATTCCACCTCTTCATCATTATTTTCAATATCATAAAATTGAAAAGACATTTTGTCTGTGCTTTAAATGCTATTGAAGAGAGCCTTTCATTCATGCTCTCTGCTCATTTTCTATGTTTCGGCAACACCTGACTGTTGAGCACTTATGAATGAACAGGCATTGCTGTATTTTCTTTGTAATTCAAGCAAATGGTTTACTTAATTAATTATTCATTTCAAGGGAATCAAGCATGATTATGAAGCAAAAAGAAATGTGAAAATATGAATCAAACTGTATTGCTAACTAACTCTTGAGGCAAGGGTCAAGACCTACTAAATCAAACTCTGTACAGTAATTAACTCTCAGTCAGTAAAACTTCATCAGATGGAAAGGGTAATGATAAATTGTTCTAAGCATATACATGAGTGCAGACTTTTCTAGCAAAATATCTTGACCCAATAAACCTCCTGATCTCAATTGAGCAGAAAGCCTGCCAACATTAAAATTCATTCAAAGGGTGATTGGGTCTGCTATTTCTCTCATTGATATATATTAGTAAGACTATATTATCTGTTTACTAAAATCACAGCTCAACATTAACCACTACAACACCCCAGTTTCTCAATATAACACAGATGAACGATTTTCTGCTATTCTGTGTTTCAGCTAAGCTCCATCTCACCTCAGTAAATATATCCCTGGTTTGAAGTCCTCATCGAATTTAAGCCTGAATTTCTGGCAATCCTTTTTTATGTACTGCTGCAAACTTTGTTGAACGGTTTTCAGTAAAACTTTATGTGTGTGATATTAATGATATTTTAAAATAATGTTTGCCTTTTGTTGGGCCAGTTTTCTGTGAAATGAGTGTAAAGTTAGCTATTTTCCACTCAATTGCCCATGTAGCTGTCTTCCAAATGTCTTGGTGTAGATAAATGTGTGCTTCCAGTGCTTCATCAACTTGTTGAAACATTTCTATTGGCATGCCATCAATTCCTGTATCCTTGCACTTTGCTAATGTTTTCAGTTTAGCTTATACACCATTCTCAGTAACATCAGCACTTGATCATAAACTACTTCTTTAAAGATTTGCTTGTTCCTCACCCCAGTATTCCTGAAATGGACAATTTCATGATTTGTTCCATTCTGTAGGGAAGACTGGGAGTCTGAATAATTAGACCTGGTCGGCCATCTAAGACTGCTGCACCATATGTTCATTAAGACATCCAACAAGGGCATTCAACCATCATTTCTTTGCTGATTTATAAAATTGCTTTCTTCAATTGCCATAATGGACATTTGCATCTTATGATTATCATTTTTAGTTAGTAAGAGAGTTTTAATTGTTTTGATTGCTAAGTTGTTACATTTATGTCTACTAAGATTTACCTTTTTTATAAATAAACTTTTTTTTTTAAAGATTTACCTTTTTAACTTGATTTTTTGCTCAAATAAGGATGTCTTCTTTGATTCAAAATCTATTGGTGTCATATTCAATTAGTGAACTAAACCATTTGGGGTTGGTGACCCCACTCTAAAGGACTGAGAAGAGTCTAGCCTACTGCATGGGAAATCATGGAAAGGATCCTTGGTGGCACAGTGGTTATTTGTTAGACGGTCAAACAGAAGTTGAACAGTACTAAACACCTCATGAACATATGTAGAACATTGTTGGAAACGTAGCAGAAAATAATCCCCTCGAGTCACAAGACACCGAAAGATGCCTTCTAACTATACAGACTACTGGAAGCACATAGACAAAGGAAAGCCTGTGGAAGTAACTTTTCAGGATTTTCAGGTGTTGATGGGCAAACATAATGAGAATAAATATGCATAATTATGAATTAATAATTGGAAGATTATTATTGGAACCTAGAAAAATTGGAAGTTGTCAAAAATGAAATGGAATACAAAAATATCCATAGCCTAGGGTTAGTGAGCTGACATACACTGAGATGTCTATTTTGAATAAAAAAATCATATGGTTTACTAAGCTGGAAATTAAACAAACAAGAGGAATGACATTACATTCTTAGTCTAAATGATATTTCAAGATCTACTTTGAAGTACAACGCTATTTGTTATAGGATTATATCAGTCCACTGTGTTAGACAGGGTTCTCTAGAGAGATAAAACCAAATTCTTGATAATATAATATATTTATTTATAAAGGTAATTAATATATAACAAGAAATGAAATGTTAAATCATAAAGATAATTAGATATATAACGAGAAATGAAATGTTAAATCATATACAATCTTAAATCATATACAGATAAATATACAATCATATACAGATAAATACACAAGAAATAAACAGTTAAATTAGAAGCACTATAAACGGCTTAGTGCAACTCACGTCCGTGAGAGAAAGTTGAGAGACTAGCAGTCCTTCCAGTCTCTATCTGATGCCAGATCTTCCTCTATTTGTAGAGAGAGCTAGGTTATGTCAGCACAGCAGCCAATCACAAGGCAGGTCACCAATTGCCAGTTCCCAGCTCCAGAGAAATCTTAAAGGGACCTCAACTTACAGCAACACAGTCCACAGGCTAGGTGTCCCACAGGCTCTGTAGCCTTTAAATTAAAGCACGGAACAAGCAAGGCAGCCGCACACTGGTCCGATGATCACAGAGCGAGAGACAAGAAAGGCAAGGCTCACCAAGCCATCCATCTCTCCGCCCCTCAGTCAATCCCACCTGCGTTTATCAGCCAGGCTGGCACAATAAACTGTCTCAATCCACATTTAAGGAAATCATATAAACACAGCTAGATTTCAAATGTATGCACCAACCACAAAAACTGGTGTTGAAGAAGTTGAAGAATTCCAGCAACATCTTCTGGTGGGAAATTACTCAAACAGAATGAAAATGCGTTGATAATTGTTGGGGTTTGGAATGCAAGAATTGTAAACAAAGAGAAAAGAACAGCAGTTATAAAACATGGCCTTCGTGATAGAAATGAAGGCTGAGATTGCATCATAGAAGTTTGTAAGACCAAGCAATTCATCATCACAGACAACTTTTCTGCCCACCTCCAACAGAAAAGGCTACTATACACATAGAGTTCTCTAGATGGAATGAACAGAGATTAACTTGGCGACATCTCTTGAAAGAAAAGGAGAAGCTCAGTATTAGTTGCTAAAGCCAATCTATACTTCCTGAATATTGAGACTATCTCAAGAACAGATTGGACACATTGAACACTAAGGACAGAAGACTTGAGCTCTGGGAGGACATGAAGACACTATTCATGAGGAAAACAAAGAGGTCATTGCAAAGATAAGAAAGAAACCATCACAGCGGATGTCAGAAGAGACTCTGAGACTTGTTCTTAATCCTAGTCGCTAAAGCTAATGAAGTCAAGTAATGAATATAGAGTCAACTAAATCAAATAATGACGACACAGAGCCGAACAGCCACATAGCGGCTGAATCAAAAGGCTCAAATGGAAGAGCACTTATGAGGACAGCACAGGGCAGGCAGCATTTCGTTCTCCTGTGCTTGTCGTTGCTATGTGGTAGAACTCATTTGATGGCACCTAATAACAATAACTTTTACAATAATTCATTTCCCAATGAACTCTGTCTGATAGCAAGGGAATATGCCTGGTTAGTGGTAAAAAAGAATGCTTAATGCAGTAGGGGACTCTGCAAATGGATGTCTTTCATTGTCATCCATAGACTTGAAAATTGAGTGCTAAGAATTAAACTTGTGATAAAATTTCCTCCTCAGTTCCTCTAATTGATCATTTATAATCCTAAAAGTAATGGATGGGCTGTCTTAACAGACAATGGAGGGACATGAAATGCATCCAAAGTCTTTTCTTTATTTAAACTAACACAAAGAAGTAAACAAATGTGTAGGTCCAAGGAACAGGGTGAATTTGGATTGGCTGCCTATGGTTTTTAAAATTACCTGTTACACTATGCAAGTGAATTCTTGACTTTGAATGTGAGTCAAAGGGAGAAACCCATCTCACTTCATGGCTTTTAAAAAATCCCTCTCAAGTAGCTGTAGAAGAAGGGGAACTATTCGTGCCTTGAGTTAAGCATTAGGTTATTAAATGCAGACTTATTGGCCCTTCAGACCCACTACCATCTTCAGGGGAGAAAGATAAGCCTGTCTGTTAAAGTAAGAAGTTGGTTTCACAAGCCCTAGACACAGTCCTACTCTGCCCTATCCTGTCAAGGTCAGTCAGAATTGACTTGATGGCAGTGAAGTTCAGTGGAATTCTGATCTATGCCCCACTCCAAATATCACTGCATCACTTACATCGTATCACTATATTTGTGTTGTTGTTACGTGCCATCAAGTTGGTCCCAATCCATGCACAACAGACTGACTCACTACCCAGTCCAGAACTATTCGCACAGTGACTCCTGTGCCTGAGTGTGCTGTAGCAGCCGATGTGTCAATCACTCTCTCTCACGGGGATCTCCTCTCTTTTGTTGCCCTCCACTTGACCAAGCGTGATGTTTTTCCTCAGGGACTGTTTTCTCCTGACAAGTCCAAAGTATGTAAAACAAAGCCTTGCCAACCTTGCCTGTCAGGAGCACTCTGGCAGTATTTCTGCCCAGACAGATCAGTTTGTCCTTCAGCAGTCCACGGTACTGCACTATCACTAATCACTGTAATAAATCTTAAAGTATAATCTAAAACTCTCTGGAAAGTTTTCAAAACTTATAAACTGAGAATTTTATAACTGAAAATGACAAAATTTATGAGGCAAACAAAAACACATTAGCAAATGCAAATTATCTAAATAATATTTCAAATTGGTTTACTAAGTAAAATCTAGTGAAATATTTATTAAAATTTATGCTTCTTCATTTTATTAAATACACAAAATTGATCATTTCAAATAAACATTACTGGCATGTGTCCTCTAGTTTAAGTAAAGTATGAAAGCAGAGTTCATGACTGTTCGAATGAGCTATATGAGCAATTAAATGTTCAGCCTAATTTAGGGATAACTGCTTGGCTTTTTCTATCATCATACAATATAAAATATTTATGTAATAATATATGAAATTGCTATTAAGGCATCATGGTAATAGAGTTTTAGAACTTTTTAAAATTATTTATTCTTCTTGCTTACATCTTATGTTTCCAAATGTGTAATTATATATTTAATGTATGAAGTATTATTCACCCCAGCAGTAAATTTTAAATGGAATTTGAAAAGTAAATATCATAATGTGTATATCAAGATTGTTCATTACCAATGAACCACTTAATGCCACAAGTAGCAACTTAGTGTTTTAAGTGGATTGTTTCAATGACTATCAAATTTGTGATGAAACTAAAGTATCAAAAGTTATTATGATGCTGAAAGGACATTTGCTGAAAGTTTATAAGGGTTAGAAAAGAAGTTGTAATGGAACAAGAAACAAGTAATGGAAACAAGAGGGAAGAAGTGGAATAAGTTGTATGGCCGGATCAATACCAGGCTGGCTTCTAGCAGCAAGTGACCTTGAATCTTCCCCACCCGTGCGGAGCTGACCAGAGCTAGCTGAAACAACTAGCAGCAAGTGGCCTTGAATCTCCCACACACACCTGCGGAGCTGACCAGAGCTGGCTAATGGCCCACTTTGTTCTTGACCTGCCGCCCTGCACCCGGCACCGCACGGCCCATTTGACTCAGCGTCCACTTTGTTCTTGCTCACCACTCTGCATCTAGCATGGCCGGTTTGACTCAGTGCCCACTTTGCTCTCGACCCTCCACTCTGCACCCAGCACGGCCCATTTGGCTCAGTGCCTGCTTCGTTCTTGCCCACCACTCTGCACCACACACGAATACACCTGGAACCAGGAAGACACCTTACATTCCAGAAACCCGGACATACCTGTCCATATAAGCAGCAGCCCTGTAGCCTGCAAGGCGACTCCCCTAGCCAGGACACTGTGGACTGTGGGACTTCACCCAAGCTGGGTTTTTCTCCCTAATGAATCCTGTTTGTTCTAATTCGAGTGATTTGGTATCTGGCACCTCTCAACTACCTTACATAAGTCAAGTTACCTTGTCAGGATTACCGTCAACTAAATGAAGCAACACACGTGTAAAACAATTGAGTGTTGTTGAACGGAAAACTGATCTGCTCTGTAAACTTTCACCCCAATTATAATGAAAAGCTTGTTCCTTTAAAGTTAATATCTTAAATGATTAGAAAACCAAATGGCACAAAGCTGTTTTGCCTAATTGTGTGTCAACTTTTGGCTATGCTATGGTGATTAATTTTTCAAACATTAGTTCAGAAGCAACTACATGGGAAGCCATCATATGTGTTTAAATCAGTTGTCCTTAAGTAAAGGAGATTATCCTACAAATGTAGGTGGTGCTCATTCTTTCAGTAGAAGGCTTAAAAGCAAAAGAAAGTACTCTCTATAATAGAATAGACTTCTATAAATAAATATCTTATCAGAACTCCCCTAATTTGTCCTTTTCCTGTCCTCTGACCTACGGATTCTGGGAGACAACACTGGTGGAAGCACCAGCGCAGCATTTGACCTGTAGAGATTTAATATGCCAATCTTCACCATTGTGTACACTGATTCTCTAATTTCCTTCTCTGTCTTTGAATGAAGTTGGACTCTCTAGAGAGGCAAGACCAGTGAAGTTTGTATGCTTATGTACATAGGAAGAGAGTTGTATCAAGAAATGGCTTACACAATAGTAGAAATAGGTAAGTCAAGTCCATTTTGAGTCTGTAGGCTTCTCCTAACCTGTGTAGCTGTGGAGGCTGATGAACAGGAAGCAGGAAGACAAATCAGGAGAGCCACAGGCTGGCAGATGCAGAGTTGAATGAATCTGAAACCAGCCAAATAAATCTAAGATTAGAGATTGGCAAATCAGATGCAGCATCTATATCCAGCAGAAGGCAACAGGGATATAGTGAGCTCCTTTCTACTCAAGGTCTCTCTTATAAAGAAGTACGCACCCCCAAGGAGATGTTTTGTGCACTGATAGATTAGGCTCCACACTTAAATTTACTCAGGTGTGTCTCACTGAGTCACTGATATTGAGTCAATGTTAACTCATCGTGACCCTATAGGACAGGATACAACTGTCCCTGTGAGTTTCTGAGACTGCAACTGTTTATTGGAGTAGAAAACTCCATCTTTCTCCCGCAGAGTGGCTAGTGGTTTTGAACTGCTGACCTTAGGGATCACAGGCCAACTTGTAACCACTACATCACCAGTGCTCCTATCAGTTATGTCTAGTTGACCTAAAATCTAACCAGCACAATATCTCTTATTTTTCCTAAACTGCAGGATCCAAGAAAATTCAAAGCCAAACTCAGTACCATTGAGGAGATTGTGATACATAGTGACGCTATAAAGTACAGAATGACTGTAGGTGTCAGAAGCTATAAATCTTTATAGGGACAGAAAGCTTAGTTTTTCTCCCATATAGTGACTCATAGATTTCAATTAATGACATCATGGTTCACAACCCACTACATCATCAACAGTACCATCACTCAGTGCAGAGGGTGGCGGCTAGATTTTGAAGGTTGACAAAATTAGGCTGTCTCTAAGGGCCACATGGTTTGTTCTCAGAGTCTGCAGGGCAGAACCAATATCCAAAAATCTCAGAGAGCAAATTACTATTTATTCTTGAGACATAAGGCATTTTTCCCACTGTATTGTGGGGAGTACTGGTTAAGTGAGATCTCTTTTTTCTCTTTGGGAATAAGACTTTTATTTTTTGCTTATTCCCCATTGCATTTCAGAAGCAGACAATGTGTATTTTTTCAGAGGTCCTCTGATTGTAAGGAATTTGGCCCCATGGTAGAATGCCAGTATACCCATAGCCTGACCAAAATCTCACTCAGATGTTATACATTTGAGTTTTGGGATTTATAACAGATTCTAAAATAGGTTATCACATTTGTGGATACTGAGATATGGTGAATATATTTTGCACATGATATTTTGTTTTACACTCACACATGATCATTTTTTTCACCTGTGAATTGGACATTAATTTTTGAGATTGAATGGTAGAGTATTATGAATTTATTTTTGCCCCTGGCCTGGAAACAAAAAAGTGTCTTAGTACTAACACCCGTGACTGTGCATGAGACATTGGGGGGGAAGTGTGTGTGTTATGTGGTTAGTGGATTAATCATTCATTGCTAGAAACAAGGTTCACAGTTCGAAACTACCATCTTCTTCACAGGATCAAAAAACTTCCTAATCCTTGAAAGTCCTACAAAATAGTTTTATTGTGCCCTATTGGGTATCTATGCATCAGAATCCATACAACTGCAGTGAATATTAGAAAGAAGACAGAAACAGGGGTACATATACACAGAGGGATGTTGAAAAGCGTGTGATAAGTGGAGCAGATGTAGATTAAAGTCTAGACCCCCCAAAATTGCCAGAAGCAACTAGAAGGTACAGAGAAAGATGAGAAAACAAATTTCTGCTTTAAAAGCCATTTTTTATAATATTTTTATTAAGGCAGCGTTTTGTAATTAATATAATAATATTGAATACACTGGTGTGTAAAACAATTGATCTTTCCAACCATTGTCTTAAGAGGAGCTGTAGGTAGTTACTCCAATCTAATATACTGTGTGACACAGTGTTAGCAGAGGTAGCATTCTAAATCCAGCCCTCAGGAGTATTTTAAATATGTTTTGTATTTGGAATTCCTTATAATATGAAACATTTGTTCATAGTAGATTTTGATCTAAGGTGTTAAAAACACAATAGTGTTCCTAAAAATATGTGCTGGAATCTTAACCAAAATACTTGTGTATGTAATGTAGTGTATGTAATGTAATGTAATATAACATTATGTAATCTAGTGTAATGTAATATTATGTTTTATTACTCACATTATATATTAACTTTGCATATTATAGAGAGATATAATTGACATACCTAACGTTGTATAATGCAACATGATGTAATCACTTACTCTAATTTAATCCGATCACCTTCCTTAATGAAGCCTATTGTAGTTCTATCATTCAATTAATTCAGACCAAAACTATATAGTTTCTGATGATTATCATTCATTTTCTTCAGATAGGTTCAGACTTAGTGAAAATTTTTTGTCTCTAAGGTGTGCCATCATGCAGATTACAACCTGTAGTGACCTTATATCATAAGTAGAACTGTCCCCTATGTCATCGTCTTAAAAGGTAGGCAGCCCGTTCTTTCTCCTGTGGCACTTCTGGTGAATTTGAACTGGCAACCTTTCAGTTAGCAGCCGAGTGCTTAACCAGTCCCCTCAATCTTATAAATAACAGAAGGAAACATTTCCTGTATAGGATGAACTCTAAAAAATCACTGCTTAGTTAAATAAATGGCAGAAGAGACACAGGGGAATGCACACATGAAGGTGGTGGAGAAAATGCACAAGGGTTTTATGGAAGCCAGGAATACTCAGGACTATACACAAGGAAGAAGTCAAAGTGTCTGCATCTTTTCTTTAGAGTTTCATCCTGCAGAACGGTAAGAAAATGTATTTCTGCTTTTACAAAGCAATGAGACAAGTTAAAATGTGTCCTTTAGCTGAGAAGTGATGTGAACACTTGTAAAAGGAAGAACAAACCCTCCAATCTGGGTAAAGCTCCAGTCCATTTTTGCCATATGACAATAAGTGTCAACTATTAGAAATGCAAAATAATTTAGGTTAATAAAAGACTGGTACCCATGACGCGTAGTGATTGAAGATGTCCCACATTCCAATTTTTTTCAAAATCCTATACCATTAAATTACCCCTGATATCAACCACAACTACTCTCCTTAATGTATTCCCCAAGTTTCCACAGAGCACTGGAATATTTCATAGAACTAATGAACTGTTAAGAAGATGGTTCACATGGTTGTGGAGTTTGATAAACCCCAAATGTAAAGTTCAGATGTCTGTCTCGAGGGTCTTCTTCATCCATAAGGTTGTGGACATTGATGAATAGTTCAGGGGATAGGTTGCAACTGAAGTCCCAAGAACTTTAGATCAGGGAATGGCAAGTCAAATCCAGGATTCATGCAAGAGAGTGAAGTTTGCCAATTTTTTTTCAGCTTAGATAACAAAAAATAAATAAAGTAAAATCCACACTCATTGACTTCCAGTTGATAATGACTCATGGTAACCCTATAGGGCAGGGAAGAAATGCCTCATTTCCTTTCAGGGGCATAGGTCATTTTAGTTTCTGAGAACAACAGATGTTTTTCTCCCTCAAATTCAACCACCTTGCAGATCACAGCCCAGTGTGTAACCATTACTTCACCAGGGCTGACTTGGGCTCTGAAATAGTTAGTTAATTGTGCCAACCTGGCCCAATAAACACATGTGGAATTAATTGGAGGGTGAAGGGATAAACGGCTCGGTGAGCCTTTTCGAGTTCTCGGGTCTCTTGCTTTGTGATGGTCACACCAGGGTGCAGCTGCCTTAGCAGTTCCCTGCTTAGCTTGCAAGGCTGACTTCCTGCAAGACATCCCCAAGGAGAAGCCACATGGACCTTCCGATGCAGCACTGGGTTGGGATATTTTCCTGATGCGCACTTAACCTTTACATAAAACTCTCTTATACATGAGTGTCTGTGGATTTGTTTCTCTAAAGCACCCAGACTAGCACAGGCTTCAAGACCAGATACAGAGATCACCCCAAAGTGAAAGCAGATCTTGCTTGCTTAGCTAGGCTAAAGAGCACATTGGGACTCACATCGGGATGGCTACCTGTGTTCTGGGCCAGCAATCTTTTGGGGTGGTAACTGTCTGCTTATAGATTTCATCACCAGCAACTCAGCGCTAGTCTTCTATGCAAGCTCAGTCAGGAAAGGGAGAGTGCAAAAATGGAAGTATGTTTATGCCATTTGGAATATGACGGGTTTGCAGACCATATTCCCAAGAAAACTAAGGGTGATGACTTGAGTCAGATCCTCTCAAAAATTGAGGATATATCCGACCTTAATCCTAAACCTTTAGCATAAATCACTCCAAAATGGGACTATAACCATGGGCATATAAAAACAAACAAACAAACAAACTCATTGCCACTGAATCAATTCTAATTCATAGTGACCCTGTAACCACCCTATAGGACAGAGTAGAACTGTTCCAGTGTCTTTCAGAGATTAAATATTCAGTTAGCAACTCAACACCTAACCACCTCCCTGCACCACTAGGGCTCCTTATAAAAACCCAAACCAAACAAACAACAAAATCCAAACCCTCTGATATGGGGTGACCTATAAGACAGTGTAGAACCACACCTGTCGGTTTCCAAGACTGTAAATCTTTAAGGGAATAGAAAAACCTCATTTATCTCCCAGAGAGCCATTGGTGGTTTCTAATTGCTGACTGGCAGTCAGTAGCCTAATTTATATATGGTAGTAAATGTGTATTTTTATGTTAAAAGCCTTATCATCTAAATGCTATCATCTTAAACATTTTCTCTTATAAGTAATAACTGAATTTACTTTAAAACCCTACAAATTATGTCTTTGCTATGTATCAGCATTTCACTTTTTTTATTGATGTTTTAAAATTTTTATCCTAAATTTCTTAATTGATAGTGCCTAATTTAAATATGACTATAACTGAAGAGTAGAGATATGCTGCAATCTGAGAAATAATAGTGCAGATACTTATTTGCAAAAATGTATCTCTTTATTTTTTAATTAGTGCTATCATCCTTTATATTTAAGTAATTGTTAAGTAATTATTTTGGAGTTTTGGTGGTTGCATTTAAGTTTTGAATTTTTAACTGTGAGGTAGGCAGCTCAAATCCAACAGCCTCTTCATAGGAAAAGCATGAGGTTATCTGAGTCCAGGAAGGTTTAAGCTTCAGAAACGTGTATAGGATCACCATCATTCAAAATCGAATTCATGGCAAGGAGTTTGGTATGGTTCTGAGTTAATTACAAAGCATGTAATAACTGCCAAATTCTAATGAACTAAAATACTATGCTGATAGATCAAAATTATCTATTGTATCACAAATTGGAACATAATTTTCTTTGGATGGTCTTCTAATCTCTGCATATTGTAATTACTAACTACCACTCATGGATTCTCATCAAGATAGGGAGGGGTGGAGGGAAAAAGTTTTGTTAATTATCCAGCAACATTGTTGCTATACGTCATTGACCTTTTCAAAACACTTTTTGTCAGTGTTTCATAAACCATTTCTGCGAAGACATAAAAAAACAACAAAAGGTCAATGTTTGTTGGCCATTTTTCATAAATGATTAAGGAGTAGGGAAAAAAAATCTTAGTCCTGCAAGTGTGTAACATTTTACAAATGGCACTTCTAGTTAAAATTATTTTAAATCTAATTAGGTATACAGAATAACAATAGCTCAGTTTGAAAGGTCTTTGGATCACTCATAAGGTACCACAAATTTTGAGGGTGTATGTATTAAAAGAAATCTACTCCTTTTCCTGATATATTTAGATTTACAGAATATTTTTTTGGTATTATTAATACTACTGTAGCAATATATAGTCAAATAATCCTTATGACAGATATAAAAAACAAAATATTATAAATTAGATAATGAAAGATAAGTTTCATTTCTGTATCTATATATTAAAAAACAAACACAACTATAAAATTATTTTTCAATAATCATTTATTGGGTATTTTTAACCAAATAGGAAAATAAGAACTTTAGTGGCACTGAAAATAATAATTTATAGAAAAAAAAAGACAAGCTATGACTTACTGAGACTCGATTTTAATACATGAGACAAGATATATATTTATAAATATACACACATACATATATATTCTTTCATTCTATAAAATAATAGCTAATTTTCATTACTTATTTTTCCATTACGTGGTGTGCTGGGCTTCTAACTATGAAGTTAGCAATTCAAATTGACCAGGTTCTCTCTCAGAGACAGTTGAAACTTTCTGCTTCTGTAAAGATTTACAGAATCGACTCGATAACAGTTGAAGTTCTTGTTTTATTTTATATATAGCAAATCATATTCTGTTTTGAGCTAGAATTTATTTGGGAATCAAATCTTCAAGTTCTTTGAAAGTAATAACTTGATTCAAATATTGTCTTGACCCAGCTGACAAGTAAATATGGTAGTCCTTTATTCTATCAGGTGGGAGCTTTCCAATCGCACATTCTACTTGGTATGCAGACTTGCAATCCATCCTTTGAAGCTGTATAATTATCGTATTCTTGATAGATCTTAAGCTTCTTTTAAACTGGAGTGAAACTTGGATAACAGTTCTAATCACTAAAGAATATTTTGCAAGTGAGAATTTTGTTCTCTATGTAATACAGAATTTAAATCAACTTATAGAGGAAAAATAGAGGACTTTCGCACTCTTTAATTGATGTGAAACTTTAATTATGGGACATTTACAGGCTTCTAATCATTCTCAAAACAAACAAACAAAACACCCTGTCATCAAGTCAATTCTGATTCTTAGTTGGACCCTATAAGACCGAATAAAATTTCACCTGTGCATTCCAAAACTGTGCATCCTTATAGGAATAGAAAACCTCATCGTTTCCTGTGAGGCATCAGGTGGTTTCAAACTGCTGACCTTGTGGTTTACTGCCTAATAAGTAACCCACTCTGCCAGCAGGGTTCTTCCTAATTCCAGTGATTCACACATGCTATGATTGTTTTTTAAAAAGCTATCTAGAAAATAGATCTATAATCATTATAATAATTTTATGTACACAATTATTACATATAACTAAACAAATAAGTTATTATAAATATGTAACAATTATAATTCACTAAGGAAACAGATAACTAAATAAAATCGCTTGTTTGTTTTTATATAAAAAGGAAAAAAGGATATTTCTAGAACATATGTTTTACGTAGAATCCAGGAAACATCTTTTTGTTCCCCCAATAGTCGCTGTGCTTTCCTGGGGGCATTGTAGAGCTTCTTTTTTCTTAAAGCTCTAACTCTTCCACAATAGGCAAGTCTTTGAAACATGACAACATATAGAAGAATTTGCAGAACAATTCTCTGTACAATTTTGGTTTTTTTTCAACCACTGGAATTTTTGGAAAAGAATGTTAGAAGCTTACCAAAAATTATATTACAATTATGTGATACAGGTAGTTTTAAAACCAGTTGTCCAGAATATGTACACAGACATATCCACAGTTCATGTTTATTTCTGAGCCCCAAACACCATATAAATGGATTATTTTACAATTTGATTTTGTCCTTAGCAATATGTAATATGTAATAATTCTTAAAAACCATTCCATATTAGTTTATAGTGTTATTCACTTGTTCACTGCATTGTGCATTCTTTTAGATGTGCTACCATTTATATAGGTGCAGGTTTACAACTTTCCCAATGCCTTGCAACCACAAATACATAAACCACAAATGAACTACTGTTATTTCATATGCATGGTGGTGATCCTACAATGAAGTTTCTAAGATTGAGATTTCCTGGTCAAAGGATAAATGCATATATATTTCATTGGAGATTTCTCCCAATTTCACTACATAGGTTTGTGCAGTTTTGCATTGTCACCAACAGTACAAGAGAGGGAATAGTATTTCATGGGTACTAATGCTATCCCAATAATAAAGAATTGGATCATGGCCAGTGTTATTTTCTTCCCTTTTTTTTTCCTCCAACAGGTTAACAGAGATTTAATAATAATTACATACCTTTATTCATTTAATGTATACAGTTTAATTATGTTTAATATAGGTTAGGGCTGTATCATCATCACTATTATCTAAATTTAGAACATTTTAATAACACCATAAAGGAATCTTATACTTATTACCAGTTAATCCCCATAACCCCTTTTCTTAGCTGCTAGCAACCATCAATCCCCTTTCTGTCTATCTATTCTGAATATTTCATATGGTAAAAATCATGTCATTTCCTCCCTGGCAATTTTCACTTAACATAATTCTTCAAGATTTATCCGCGGTATAAAACTTTTTCGTACTTCAGTCTTGTTTGTAACGGAATGGTATTTCATTGCATAAACATAGCATCTTTTCTTGGATATTTACATTGCTTCTCTTTTTGGCTATTTTGAATTGTGCTACTAATAACAGCAGTGGCACACTTTTGTGTTGGATTTGCTTTTATTTATCTTAGGTGCATGCCTGGGTTTAAAATCATATAGTAAATGTGGTAGCCCTTTCTTAAGCTATTGACAAACTGGTAGGCAATTTTCTAAAATGACAGCACAATTTAATATATCTGCTGGTAATAGATGAACTTCCAAATTTTCCACATTCTTTTTTACACTTGACATTACCTAATATTTTTATTTTTAGCCATTTTTTTTGTATAACACGAACTGTCACTAAGGATTTGAATTATATTTCCCTCATGCTTCATGTTGTTGAGCATATTCCCATGTATTTTTGGTCATCTCTGAATAATCATCTTCAAATTCACTTGCACATTCCCTTCTCCAGAGACTGGCCTCTCCTGATAACCTGTCCAAAGTATGTAAACAAAGTCTTGCCATCATTGACTCTCAGGAGCACCCTGGCTATACTTCATCCAGGATCAAGTGGTTTGTCCTTTTAGCAAGCTATGCTACTTTCAATATTCTTCTCTGGCACCACTCTTTGAATGCATCAATTCTTATTCTGTATTTTTATTCAATGTCCAATTTTCACACTCATGTAAGGCAATGGTAAAACATCATGGCCTGG
>NW_022106084.1:1798912-1800055 GCF_000313985.2 Echinops telfairi
GAAAGCAGCTGCTGTGTTGAAAGCAGCAGTATTGGAGGTAAAACAACACTTCATGAATTATAATTACTGGATAAATGTAAAATCATGTACTATAAAATCACCAATTACTGAAAAATCTATATCTATATCTGTACCTGTACCATGGTAATTTAATCTTGATGCTGATTGGTCTTTTTATATTCAGCTGTGGTTGTTGTGAATACTGCTTCCTTGTGATAGTAACAGGTATGTAAAAAAAACAGAGAATGGGAAATCATAGGAAATTTTAATGAACTGTATTCACTGAATTATGTCATGTATCACTTTTGTATTATGAAAGCAATTGTTATATACTATTTTCATTAGCAATCCATTCCATGACAAAGGATCCCGTAGAGAAGAAAGTTAAGAAAATAAAATATAGTGAGGATTTTTAACAATATGGTTTTACCTCAATAATTACAGCAGGAATTGTGAAACCACAATGTGTTATTTGTTGAGAAGTTCTATTAGTTGAATCTATGAAGCTGATCAAACTAAAACTAAAAGTATAACTAAAGCTAAAACTAAAAAATAGTAAGCATATAACCTTTCCTGGCAAGAATACCAACTATTTTAGAAGCAAAGCGGATGGACTCAAGAAAGCCAGACTTGACACTGGTGGCAAGTACCACAAACACAACATAGCAGCTGTTGAAGTTTCATATTTGGTGGCACTCAGAATCACCAAAGCTACAAAACCTCACATCATTGCTAAGGATTTACTGTTGGTAGTGACCAAAGACATTATTTGAGTTTTGATTGGAGATGAATTTGTTACAAAATTGAGTACACTGTCTGCAGAAGAATAGATGACATATCTGCTGATATTCTTGATAGGGTAATCCAGGAAATTTAATCTGCTCCACTTCTAATATTTAGCACCCAACTTGATGAATCTACAGATGTTGCAAACTGTTCACAGTGACTGGTTTACGTGAGGTATATTCATAATGGCGACTTTAAATATGTTTCTTTTTTGCAAACTTCTTGAAATGACTTGTGGATGTGATGAATTTGACACAGTTGGTTCATTTCTGAAAGAGGATAAGATCTTTTGGAAAAAAGTTTGTGGTGCTTGCACAGATGGTGCTCCAGCTATGCTAGGATGTTGATCTGGATTTC